>NC_088715.1:44217581-44345744 GCF_963576615.1 Watersipora subatra | reverse complement strand
CAAACCGCTAAGCAACTCGTAGCTCAGAGGAGTAACATAATCAAGCGGCACCTCATATCGGAACTTGAGGTAGATGAAATTAGGGAGCAGTTCATCCAAGTAACCTCAACCAACGAGGAGTGCATATCAACACACACTGTCACGCATACACGATCATGTGTTGACTCACGGGTTGAAGAAGACATGCACTTGGACCTTGACCCAAGGGTAAGAGAGCTTGCGGAAAATATCATCAACAAGATGTCAGCTGCTAATGATTATGGAAGCAGGGTTCCACTAAGAAGAGTTAGCAAGGCCATACCTAAGAAGCAGTTAGAAGACATTAACTTGGCACTGGAGTCGATCTCAACTGGATCAATCAGTGAGACTAATGCCTTAATCTACAGTACAGCAACCGTCATCTTGGAGGAGATGGATATTAAGCCACTGCCAACAAGGCTTCAAGCCATTCCGTCCGGTCAGCTGAGGCTACAAGATGAGATCAAGGAGTTGCGCAAGAAAGTTAGTATGCTCAGCGAACGATCTAACCACAGTTTGGAGCATCCAAAAAGGGAAGCCACAATAGAAGCTCTAGAATATGCCAGACAGCAGCTAGTAGCACTCTCGGCATGACTGAAGTGGTACATCAAAAAGCGGGATAACAAGAGAATGAACAAACTGTTCACCAATAATTCATCTAGAGTGTATTCCCAGTTCAAAGGTGAACTGCAAAGGACATTGTCTGAGCCTCCCCGATCTAGAACTTCAAAGTTCCGGAAAGACATCTGGGAGAAAGAGACTACTCATAACACCACTGCAAAATGGCTGAAGAAGCTTAAAGAAAGCCATCAACACACTGTGGCTCAGTAAGGACTCACCATCAGCAAAGAGGACATCAAGTGCAGAGTGCAGCGTATGAAAAACTGGGCAGCACCTGGCCATGACATGATTGAAGCGTTCTGGTTAAAGAAATTGATATCACTTCACACTAGAATGGCTAAGAAAAGGGAATGTCTAATAGAACAATGTGACCATCCAGAATGGCTGACCAAAGGACAAACTCTACTTCTGATAAAAGATCCAAAACAGAGGCCAATTCTCAAAAAACCATCGACCAATAACATGCTTGCTGACCACTTGGGAACTGCTCGCAGGAATAGTTGCAGACAAACTGGAAGAGCACATGAGTCACTATATGACCAGTGCTCAGAAAGAAATTGGGCGCAACCCCAAAGAGTCAAACATCAGGTACTGGTGGATCAGACGGTCTGTGAAGACAGCAGGAGAAGGCAAACCAATCTTGCCATGGCTTGGATTGACTACAAAAAGGCCTATGACTCAGTTCCCCATAGTTGGATACTTGAGTGCCTCAGTATGTACAATGTTCACCCTGCTTTTGTGGCATTCATCAAGATGTCAATGACCAAATGGGAGACGGAACTAGAGGCTATTGGCAAAAAGCTGGCGAGTGTAGAAATTAAGCGAAGCATCTATCAAGGTGACCCCTTATCACCGCTGCTCTTCTGCATATGCCTAAACCCTCTAAGCAATATGCTGGAGGAGACTCAATATGGGTACCAGTTTAAGAGTGGCACCAAGGTAAACCACCTCTTCTACATGGATGACATCAAGCTGTACGCTAACAAAGAAAGGGACATGGATTCGCTAATGCACCTCACTCAGGTATACAGCAAGGACATCGGAATGACCTTCGGTATTTAGAAATGTGGAAGGTTAATTCTTAAGAAAGGCCTTTCTATGCTTACAGATGGCCTAAGAATGCCAAATGGTACCCTCAAAGATATAGAAGAAGTGTACAAGTACTTGGGGATTATGCAAAGCAACATCATCCACAAAGCCGAGGTATGTCACAAAGCCATTACCGAATACAAAAAACGCCTTTTGCAGGTCTTACGGAGCCAGCTCAATGCCAAGAACCAAGTCATGGCAATAAATACCTACGCACTGCCAGAAATAATATATCTAGCAGGCATAATAAAGTGGACTGAGGAAGCCATCAAAGAAACAGATATAGGAACTCCTAAACTGCTGACCATGCATGGAGCACTTCACCCAAAATCTGATACTACTAGATTGTATCTCGATAGGAAAGATGGCGGTAGAAGACTTAAAAATGTACAGCAGACAGTGAAAGAAGAGGAGCAAAGCATCAAAGCATAAGCAGCCTCTATGGCCATCTCAGATAAGTTGCTAGCTGAATTTCAATCGGCTGCTCTTACAACGAACCTACGCCCTGATGATGAGGAAAATGACTGGCACATGAAACCTCTTCATGGTGCTTACCACCAACAAATATCTAAGGTTGGCGATGTTCACCAGACATATATGTGGCTGAACAGACGAAACCTAACGGCCAATACAGAGTCGCTAATCATGGCAGCCCAGGAGCAAGTGCTTCCAACAAGGCAACTCCAAACGAAAATTTATCACACTAGAGACGATCCTACGTAGATGCAGACTGTGCAAAGATGCACCTAAGACCATCCAACACATCATTAGTGGATGCAAGCAGGTAGCAGGAAACGCATACACTGAGCGGCATAATCATGTCGCAGGTGTTGTGTATAGAAGTCTATGTGATGAGTATGGCCTTAATAAACCACAACACTGATGGGAAGCTCCTGGTAAGGTCAATGAAAATGACCGCGCTAAGATCCTCTGGGACATCTACATCCAAATTGACAAGGATGTCGTAGCAAACCAACCAGATATAGTGGTGGTAGACAAGGAGAACAAGAGGGCTACTATAATAGATATATCAGTACCCAATGACTACAATATAGCCAGCAAAGAAAAAGAAAAGGTAGAGAAATATCTCCCTCTTGGAGAAGAGATTGAAAAATGCTGGAATGTAAGAACAACTGTAATCCCAGTAGTCATTGGGGCACTGGGCGCAATAACACCGGCGCATAAATTGTGGCTTGCCCAAATACCAACAACAATCAACTCAGGTGAATTGCAGAAAAGTGCGCTATTGGGAACAGCTAAGATCTTGAGGCGAGTGCTCAAGCTCCCATGTCTGTGGTAGGAGACCCAAGTTAGAGCAGAATTTACCACCCATACAGGGTATCCGGGGTGAGGAAACAATTTTTTTATATATAAGCTCCCAACATATATATATATGTGCTCCCAACAAGGCAACTACAAACGAAAATCTATCACACTAGAAACGATCCTAGATGCAGAGTGTGCAAAGATGCACCTGAGACCATCCAACACATCATCAGTGCATGCAAGCAGCTAGCATGGAACGCATACACTGAGTGGCATAATCATGTCGCAGGTGTTGTGTATAGAAGTCTATGTGATGAGTATGGCTTTAATAAACCACAACACTGGTGGGAAGCTCCTGGTAAGGTCAATGAAAATGACCGGGCTAAGATCCTCTGGGACTTCGACATCCAAACTGACAAGCATGTCCTAGCAAACCAACCAGATATAGTGGTGGTAGACAAGGAGAACAAGGGGGCTACTATAATAGATATAGCAGTACGCAATGACTACAATATAGCCAGCAAAGAAAAAGAAAAGGTAGAGAAATATCTCCCTCTTGGAGAAGAGATTAAAAAATGCTGGAATGTAAGAACAATTGTAATCCCAGTAGTCATTGGGGCCCTGGGTGCAATAACACCGGCGCATAAAATGTGGCTTGCCCAAATACCAACAGCAATCAACTCAGGTGAGTTGCAGAAAAGTGCGCTATTTGGAACAGCTAAGATCTTGAGGCGAGTGCTCAAACTCCCAGGTCTCTGGTAGGAGACCCGAGTTAGAGCAGAATATACCACCCATACGGGGTATCCGGGGTGTGTGTGTGTGTGCGTGCGTGCGTGCGTGTGTGTGTGTATTTTCATCAACAGAAACATTACAGAAAAATAAACTGCGTATTAGTAAATATATCAGGTTAATTACAAATTAGTGAGAAAATGAAAAAAGTATAGCAGAATTCACTCAACCTGAGCACGAGATAATGATGATGGAGCCGTAGGTGCGCTGTAGCCCAGCTAATGTTGCGCAATCCCCAAAAACAGTCAACAGCAGCAGAACAAAGGCAGGCCTCAGCCCACCCTAGTCAGAGAGACAGGAGATAGCATTTTATTTGTTTTTTAAAGTCAAATTTGTTTACAATTTTCTTCAATCTGTCAGGTAAGTTATTCCAATAAAAGGTTGTTTGATATTGAATACTTTTTTGCCCAGCACTAGATGTAAACAAGGGAATATGAAGATTTAGAAGAGAGTGACGAGTACTATAAGAGTGTGTTGGTCTCCCATTCCCAGATGAATAAAATACAGTATGACCCTTAGCAGCAGCTTTAACGTATATAACTTATCTATAGGTAAAATATTAGTTTGAATAAACAATTCTCTTGATGGATAGTCAAAGGGTTTATGACATATAATTCGCACTAGCTTTTTCTGAAAGACATTAATTTTATTTAAAAATATGTCAGGCGAATTGCCCCAAGATTCGAGGCAGTAAATAAGTTTAGAATTCACCAAGGAGTTATATAATGTAATCATTATTTCTCGTGGGAAGTACTTTGATAACCTATAGAAAAGTCCAACCGCTGGACGAAGGTCCTTTAGTATGTTAGATATATGAGTAGACCAATTCAGATTATTATCAAGCCAAACACCTAGGAATTTAAAATGATCGGTCTGTTTTAATATGTTATTTCCTATATGCAGTGAGTGCATTTTTAAATTAAATTTGTTCTGCGGATTGAATTAATCGGGTGAGGAAACAATTTAGACACTGTTCTGTTCCACATCATTCTGTGTCTGGTTAGCCCGTTCAGTACCAACTAGTCATCGACTGACTACCCCCAAAGCCTAATTAATTTTTCATTAGCCTTATCACTAAAACGGATCTGCTTGAAATTGAGCATAACTGGGGTGCTTCCAAGAATAATCAGGATTTGAATTTTACAAATTAAAGAAAAAATTCAAAGCTACAATTCAATATAAATATTTTTGAACCTTAAAAATTTTACCAACCACAATTTTCTAATACGTCGATTAAAATCTTTTTTAATCAAAGTGAGTGTTTATGTTTCAATGCAGCTCACAAGCAGTTTTTTGGTGCGAATATTTTTGTATTATGTTAGATTAATGGAAAGCTTTGGCCAGCAGAAAATCACAAAAAAGTTTCTCAATTCTAAGCAATGGAACATGTTTTATGAGCTTCTAGCCAACACTATGTCAATGACAGTTTTATCAACTATATAGTTAAACGGAATGATATATTGTATTGAAATGCATTGCAGAGATTATTGTAGATATATGTGACAGGTCGTTTCATTTTCAATACAAACGAAGTCAAATCACAAAATTGTTTTTTAGCCCAATGTAATATAGAAGTTTCTCAGCTTTTCAAAACTGTTTTCAGAATTGAAATCGAAGCAACTTAACCTAAGATACAGGTTTTTATTGAAGAAGGTCTTGGTCAATATGGTCGACACCACAAATTGAAAAATTCGTTTTTAAAGTTGATGGATTGAATTTTAAACAGTTTTATTTGTTGGCGTTTTGGAATGTCATAGCAACCGCACGCTACAGACATTACATTTTTATGAATCTTGAGATCTATAGGGAAGAGAACATGGCAAACGATATGAAATTGGTCCCTTTGATGTCACTTCAATTCGAATACATAAAACAGTGAGGTCAAGGTCACATGTTGTGTCATTGAAAAGGAGCACATTGATGCACAGTAAAGGAGTTACTACCAAATTGTGTTGCACATTGAACTGATTATTTTGAGCATAAAATTGATGCAAATGTATCAGTGTTAGAATAATAATCCAATGCACTAGCAGAAATTTTACTGAGATGAATGAGTTAGCGTCTTTCGAGTAGACGATCCAGGCTTCTGAGCCAGGGGAGACAATTTGAGATCGATGTTGCTTGTTTAGTAGTTAAACTAGATTCAAGTTAAAGCAAGTTAAAATTGATTAAAATATTATCGAAATAACATGAATATAATATATTAATATAATACCAATAAAAAATAAACTAATACCACTGCTGCTACTGTCTATGATTGACGTTTACGTTTCCGTATCGGGGCGATAGAGCTAGCCTTAGTAGACTTTTTAGTAGACTTTTTGGATTCTGCGGCGTTTGAGCTGTGATGTATTGAGCTGACGTATTGAGCTGTAATGGCTGTTGAATAGGCGCTGGGCACACAATATCTCTTTTGCTTTCATTACATAACTCTCTGATTTCTTTGAAAAGATATTGCTGACGTTCATCACACAGACAAGGCGGCGGAAAGATTTCAGGCCACCCTGACCTGGCTGACTCTGCGGACATAAGCTGTATATCTTCACTCTCCACACTATTGGCATGCTTTTTTACTTGGACACTGCCTGCAACAAAACAAAGATTACTGCACACACTGTCTATTACTATTACATTTATTGTACAACATTATTGAATTTCTCTATGTTGTACTTTCAAAGCCAAAATTCAGGATGGCAAAGAACACAAAACAAAGTAGGCCTATACCTAAAATGGTGGTAGCTCTTAATTTGGCTGATCTTTTTGCTTTTTGCATGAAAAAATCCACTTCAGTCCTTTATTGGAACAAGCACATTGCCCTAATCATCCATGACAAGCTGGGCACTGTTTAGGCGAGCCAAGACAAGTTGTCTTGTTTTCTGCATAATATTATTATGCAGAAAAAAAGACAACAAGTTACCAGATAACATACAATCACCAGCAAAAAAAATCCAAATACGGTAAAAATTAATATGCATGAAAAATAAAACATTTTTTATAAATTTATGAAAAAATTGTTTTAACAGTTCCATTTGGTATGGCACCATCTTAAACAATGAGCTGGACACAAAGGAATGGCATCACATTGCATACAACAATATTATAGGTAAATTTTATAGGAAAAATAGGTTCTTGTACTATTTGATTGACCTCTTTATGTGGTAGCATTTGATCATCCAGCCAGTCAAATCAACTTCACCAATGTGACTGTTGCAGTCTAGTATTTGAACAGGCTTCCTGATTGGTTGGTTATTGTGCGTTCGTCGGTCCAATTCAGTGAGCTCAAACTTGCTGTGATAGTTTAAGCAGAACATATATGTATATATATATAAATATATATATATATATATATATATAAATATATATATATATATATATATATATATATATAGATGAAACTAATAGTAATGAAGTTGTTTTTTATCTAAGGTTTTACATGAATAAATTTTATATTTAAGTTCTGACCACTCATTGAGCACTATCTGGCAGCTTTAACACACTACATTGGAATATATATATATATATATATCTTTGCACAGTCTGCATCTAGGATCGCCTCTAGTGTAATATATATATGTATACATATATATGTATATATATGTATATAAATTGTTTCCTCACCCCGGATACCCCGTATGGGCGGTAGTTTCTGCTCTAACTCGGGTCTCCTACCAGAGACCTGGGAGTTTGAGCACTCGCCTCAAGATCTTAGCTGTTCCCAATAGCGCACTTTTCTGCAACTCACCTGAGTTGATTGCTGTTGGCATTTGGGCAAGCCACATTTTATGCACCGGTGTTATTGCACCCAGTGCCCCAATGACTACTGGGATTACAGTTGTTCTTACATTTCAGCATTTTTCAATTTCTTCTCCAAGAGGGAGATATTTCTCTACCTTTTCTTTTTCTTTGCTGGCTATATTGTAGTCATTGGGTACTGATATATCTATTATAGTAGCTCTCTTGTTCTCCTTGTCAACCACCCCTATATCTGGTTGGTTTGCTAGGACATGCTTGTCAGTTCGGATGTAGAAGTCTGAGAGTATCTTAGCGCGGTCATTTTCATTGACCTTACCAAGAGCTTCCCACCAGTGTTGTGGTTTATTAAGGCCATACTCATCACATAGACTTCTATACACAACACCTGCAAAATGATTATGCCGCTCAGTGTATGCGTTTCCTGCTACCTGCTTGCATCCACTGATGATGTGTTGGATAGTATCAGGTGCATCTTTGCACAGTCTGCATCTAGACTCGTCTCTAGTGTGATAGATTTTTGTTTGGAGTTGCCTTGTTGGGAGCACTTGCTCCTGGGCTGCCATGATTAGCGACTCTGTATTGGCGGGTAGGTTTCCTTTGTTCAACCACATATATGTCTGGTGAAGATCGCCAACCTTAGATATTTGTTGGTGGTAAGCACCATGAAAAGGTTTCGTGTGCCAGTCAATTTCCTCATCATCAGGGCGTAGGTCCGTTGTAAGAGCAGCCAGTTGAAATTCAGCTAGCAACTTATCTGAAGTGGCCATTGATCCTGCATTTGCTTTGATGCTTTGCTACTCATCTTTCACTGTCTGCTGCACACTTTTGAGTTCCTTAACACCCTCCTTCCTATCAAGATACAATCTAGTAGTATCAGATTTTGGGTGAAATGCTCCATGCATGGTCAGCAGTTTGCTATATCTGTTTCTTTGATGGCTTCCTCAGTCCACTCTATTATGCCTGCTAAATATCTTATTACTGGCAGTGCGTAGGTATTTATTGCCATGACTTGATTATAGGCATTGAGCTAGCTCCGTAAGACCTGCCGAAGGCGTTTTTTGTATTCGGTAATGGCTTTGTGACGTACCTAGGCTTCGTGGTTGATGTTGCTTTGCATAATCCCCAAGTACTTGTACCCTTCTTCTATATTTTCGATGGTGCCATTTGGCATTCTTAGGCCATCTGTGAGCATAGAATGGCCTTTCTTAAGAATTAGCCTTCCACATTTCTCAATACCGAAGGTCATTCCGCATTTATACATTCATTTATATTTTGAATGTATATATATATACATTCATATGTATATACTCAAAATATGTAGGATGGGAGGCCCCCTAATAAGAGGCCTTCGTATATATAAAAATTATCTAAAATGTGTATAGCAAATTGATAATAGGAGGCGGAACATTTTTGCCTCCTATCGAGGATATATTTTTAAATTCGTTAGAGGTAGTTTTGAACTTGGAGTTGTCTCCTCAAGGATATGTGTCCAAAATTAATGAATTCATAGGTAAAATTTGTACACACTTAAGAGTTAAGTCTCCTTACCCCAAATTTTGCAATAAAATGCACAACTGATGGCTGCCAGCTGAGCTTTTATAGGCAGGTTTTTATCAGGCATGAAATCAAAGTGTTATGTGATGTGAATAATAAACAAACCAATTATGAATTGAATTAGCAAGAAGTTATTTTTTGAATATAAACCTTTAAAACTGATGGTTTGATTTCGATGATTGTGGTCTATCTTTTGAACTTATGTGTAAATTGGCTACTTTTCCTCAATATAAAAAACTCATAGCATTTTATTTATTGTACAACAAATATAGTTTGTAAATGTGGATGTTGGCTGACTGGTTATTGTCATGGCAAGAAGGGACTGAATGGTAGGTACTAAAACAGCTGGTTTACCTAACATTTTTATCCAAAAAGTTGTAAATGCATTAAAACCAATTAAAATAGTTTGTATTTTATTACTTCACAACAGAGCTAAAAATAAATAGCAAACAGCAACAAATTTATGCAAACATAGTATGATCATGCAGAACTACGCTAAAAAAATCATCTCTTGATATTAATGTTAAGAAATCAACAACATATTGATACTTAATTACAAAAACGATATAATACCAAATAAATTTAAAAGATATATTCTACAAAAGTAGAGACATTATTATTCAAACACATACAAAGTATTCACAATGTGTTTTTATTATTTTCTATGATTCACCAGTGTCAGTTTATAAAACAAAATATTCTTATAATGTTTTATTTCGTATTGTAAAATGACGCTATTAAACTATACAGTTATATATCCATGTACATATACATATGTACATGTATATAGTTTTAGTGCGCATGTAACAATCGTAGGATATGGAATGTTCAACAATAGATAGAATGTTAATTTTGACTTCTCCCCTGGTATTCTAAATCACTGCAAGATAATTTAGATACAATTAGCAAATTTGATGCTTCTATGGAGGAAATCGTATTTACAGGGGAGATAAATCCTAAAATGTCATTTTTGCCAGATCTCTCATAGAAGTGGAAATGACAGCTACGGCACTTCTTCAGCTTTGAATTATCCATACAATAATTAGTCTAAATCACTGCAGAAATTTCCACTGAAAAACGGTGCCAATGGAAACGCAAGATAAACTGTCTTGGCCCACGGCCTATACGGCATCAAAGTGTTAATTGACTTCATAACAAGTGTTTGGAAAACCATGAACAGGCCATTAGGCAAGCCACTAATTAAAAAGCTTACACTGTTCTGGCTACATTATTACAAACATACTGTAAGAATCGCTTGCAGCTAGTTTTCTGATGAAGGCAGCAAAAATTCAGTTATTTTATCTTAGTTCATTGGCTATCATTACAACAATGCATCAATAGTTACAAAGAACATTTTTTTGCTTCTACTAGCACTTTATATTTGTATATTTGTATTGAATAAATCGTTGCTGTTTGTCAATAAAATGCTACCTCACCAAGCGGAGAGTGGTTAAGCGAATTACTTCATCTAATGAAGAACAGGTTCAGGCTTTCCTTTTTTACCGGTTTTAATAGGCAAACATCAAACAGAGCAGACAGTAGTCAATAATTTCTATAGTACGCAACAATTTTGTCTGTGCCTCTGAAGCTAGGGGCAGAGATTAAAAAAACTATTTTTATTGGTTTGGCTACTGGTGGCATACAGCTTAAGAGTCGACTACCCTAACACATGCAATAATGAGCTGTCTTCTTTAAGGGTAGAATAATTGTGGATGTAATTATTCTCTGCACTTTATCAACACGCATGACCATCCCTCAAAGTACAGCGGACTGCCATGGGTACTAGTAATAACAATACAATGATAATTGTAAAGTATGAAAGCCGCAGTCTGAAAAAATACATATTACATACATATACATATTTTAAATAAACTGATAACTAACAATGAATAAGACATGTAAGATAGATTTTAGAAAAAAAACTAGAAGGTGCTATGCTAGATAATGAACACCAAGACTGATGAATGAACTATAACAAATGAAAACAAGCAATCAGACGGTAGGGGACACAAAAGTGGATGACAAAAAGAGGCCTTAAGAAAGAGGCAGGGTGTCTAATAACAGCAGCGCAAGACTAAGCACTGCAAACCAATTACATGAATGGTAACTAAGTGCAGGTTGTGTAAGACAAAGGGTGAAACAGCCATATTGTAAACAAATGCTCAAAGATTGCACAAACTGAATACAACCACTGACTTGATCAAGTGGCCTCAGCAGATTACTGGAGTATATGTAAGAAGCATAACATACCACACACAGCATAATAGTATAACCATAGGGTAGAGCCAGTGTCTGAGAATGACAAAGTGAAAGGTTTAGTACTGATCAAAAAATAAACAACAGATTGTCAGATTAGTTGTATAACCGTCATATGTGATGCCAGAGTAAAAAGAAGAAGGAAATATATAAAGGAGATGTACAAAGTGCAAGATTTGAGCATCGAAGGCTGTAGAATTTTCAACCGAAAGTAATATAATGTATGTAGTGATTGGAGTAATTGATACATTATTCAGCCAGCTTGTGTCATATCTCATTGAGGTCAGTGCTCAACAGTCTTTCAAACAACTCAGAAAACAGTGCTGCTAGGAGCTGGTCAGATTTTAAGGACGACTATTCAGTAAAATGACTCGTTAAAGTCAAAATCATCAGGCTAAGGCCTTGGCTCACCTCCTACCAGCCACGCGGTTGTGAAGACAGTTTTTAGAATGACACTAATAATATAAATAATAGCAGTGTCTGTCCATATGACTAAAGCTAGATATAGAGGTTAGGAAAAACATTGCATGGGAAGTTGAACTCAAATCTTTGGCTGAACAGCTGTGCACACTAACAACTAACACTAAAAACGGCTCAGCTTAACCACCTTGCAGCTATGTTGGGCAGTGGGCCAAGGCAGTTTATTCTTGCATCTTCGTTGGCACCCCCTTTCAGTGGCAATTTCTGCAGTGATTCAGAATAATTTTGGTATGGATAATTCAAAACTGAACAGTTGCCACAGCTGTCATTCCCAATTCTGAAAGAAATTTGATAAAATTTTATTTTAGGATTTATCACCCCTGTAAATAATATTCTTTCCATAGAACCATCAGATTTGCAACTTTTTATAATATTTATTTTGCTGCAATTTAGGATGTCATTGGTGAAGTCAAAATTCATCTTCTATCTACTTTCTAACTTTCTATATCTTACGATTGTTACAACCACATGTAAACTATATACATCTATATACGTATATGCCAATGTAAATGTGTGTATAGTTGTATGGTTTATTAGCTTTATTTTACACAAAAAATTCAAAACCTCTTTAATTATGTTTTATAACCTGAAACTGATAAATCATAGAATATAATAATTGGTGATTATTATTAGCATTATTATTAGTGGTATTATTAACAGCTAATATCAGCAGTGTTACAAAACGAGCTGGGATATTTCAAAATATCGCATATCCTAACTATTCGTTCAATATGTTTAGTTCTTAATCATTTTCTTCACTATCGGCATCTTCTGCTACTCCTGCTACAGTTTTGTTTCAGTGCATGCATGTGTAAGCTCTGTGTAAGGCAGCTCTGCCATGATACTAGCACATCAGTTCCCTCGGAACCTGGATTTTGACACTCCCATAGAACAGCTTGTAGAATTTCAGGTGGGGCGATAATTCTGGTATGACACTTTACTGCATACTCATCATTTTCCTTACCCAGTATCCACCGATGTAAAGAAGGAAATTGTGCTTTGGCAAGTTGTGTTGTTGACCCTTTCCATATACATGTATGTATAGCTGCTACATAATTGACACAATGCACAAGGTTTTCAGCGATTGAAGGGAGGGACTGACTGGTTTAGACCTAGACAAAAACAGCCGGTCTGTTAGTCAGTTGAAGTCTGTACCATTTTCCTGGGTGCTATCTCCTTGGCCATAGAGTCTACGTGTGTAGGTTTCACAGAGAGAATAAAGTCGCTTTGAAACTTAAATGATTCTCAGAGTCTTTTCATTACCTGCTGAAGGTCGACTTCTGAAATACTCACTCACCTCACAGTGTTTTCTCATAACAAGCTCAATTTTGCTGTTATTTGTCTCTGATGGCATATGTTCTGTGAATCTAGTAGCGATTGCAGACAACTTGAAGCGTACACTATTTGAAACAGACCATTCAGGCTCTTTAAAAGTGTTTTCCAGCTTTCTAGACAGTGACTAGTCAATGTTTATTAAGTTAAATTTTTGAAAGTCATGTATGTGAGCAACACAAATCATGTCAAAGCTCAAACAGTGAATGCACTTATCTTGTATCTTATTATTTTCTATTATTCATCTGTGTCAGGTAATAAAACATAACTAATCTGTGTCAGGTTATAAAACATAATTATAGTGTTTTGAATAGTTTTTGTAAAATAAAGCTATTAAACCATACAATTATTTACATACATGTATGTACATATTCATATATACATGTATATAGTTTACATGTGGGTGTAACAATAGTACGATATGGAATGTTCGAAAATAAATAGAAGATAAATTTCGACTTCACCAATGACATCCTAAATTACAGCAAAATAATTATGATAAAAAGTTGCAAATCTGACGCTTCTATGGAAATAATTTAATTTACAGGGGAGATAAATCCTAATATATTATTTTTCTCAAATTTATCATAGAAGTGGGAGTGGCAGCTGCGGCAACTCTTCAGTTTTGAGCTCTCCATACCAAAAATAGTCTAAATCACTGCAGAAAATGCCACCAAAATGGGGTGCCAAAGGAACATCATTTCTAGAACTGTTTTGCCTGCTCGGCCCATAGCCTATGTGTAATAATTTTACAAATTCAGCTTGCCAGACTGACAGGGTACCAGTTTTTCTGTAATAAGAATTCTGGGCCTCCTTCTGCTCTAAGCCATGGTTGGAGGTTTGGGAAAAACGTTGCGTAATAGGTAAGGTTTCATACTGGGTAAATATTGAAAAGTTGCAACGAAAAAATTATTTTTTACAAATAAATTGCTGCTTTGATAATTTCCCGAGGTAAAGTTTTTAGAATTCAGCCTGTTCATGAAACATCACTGCCAGAGACAGCTAGAGGAAAAGGACAAGGATAGCGACAGCTGAGAAAATTAGGTTTTCACACTGATCAAGAACAGTCCCAGCAATCTTGTACTATGCGTAGAAAATCAGCAAGGAGATGCAAACAAACATTTGTAAAAAATATTTAAAAGAACTGATCAGTTTACAATCTCATACATTTACAAGTAGAACTGCTTGGAGTTTGTATTTGATGGAGAACAGGCTAATGAAAAGGCTGTACTAATGAACTACCAATACAATCATCCAGGCACCTTGCTTCTAGCTGTGCATATATGCAGGATAAGACAACTTGTGCTTAGAGGCCACTGATGATGGATAGTCAAAGCTGCCATGATTTTTCACAAGCTTTTTAAAAACGTGTGGTTCTCCTTGCTGTCTGTTACACTTTAATATAACGCTTGCTGTGCTTCTGGAAATGTCAGCAATCATTATACGGTTTAAACAGTAATTAAGATGCTTGTGACATTTTAGTCTCAATTTTAATACATAGTTCATTTGCTTCGATGTCTTAACGGCCTCTTTTCCTGTCAAATTCAAAAATAGTTGGTCAAAAAGTATTGAAGTTTTTCCATCATTTGAAATTTTGTTGGTTGTTTTTGGTGTTCTGACAGACAGGATGTTTTAAGATTAAAATTAGCAAAACTCAATTCCAGTTACAATGCTCACACAAAAAAAAGTGCTCAGACCTCTCCAAAAATTACATCCATAGTCATGCTAGTTGTTTACAAAAATAGACATACTATCACGTTATCAATGAATACTCACGTGTTCATACAGTATTTAAAGGAAACCAGTGGGACTAATTCTAATCAAACTATCTTTATAATATTTGAAACTGGCTATAGCGGTGTATCTAAGGATAGGCTTACATTCTAATTTGCATCTAAACATTCATAAGCAAACACAAATAATATGTACGTCAATAAATATGCATAACACCGCAACTTGGCTGCAATAGCCGATGACATCACTGGATGAAGAACAGGAAGTGCAACGATTGACATCTTTTTGGAGTAAACATTTTCTTCTGAACTTTATCAATGCAATCAAAAATTCTCAATTTTAATTTTGAAACATCCCTGCAGCCAAATCACATAAAACAATATGCAGAAAGTCAAAAGAAGGAAAATACAACGATTATATAACGATTTTTAAAACTTTATGCAATGGACAATTTCAAAATATTGGTTTTAAAAGGTTTATAGGAAGTATTTGCCAAATAATGACATCAATATTAGTTGTACGTCCTACTCAATAAATAGTGAGTAAGAGTTGCAACATTTTCGATGATATCAACATTTTAATCTTTTTATGAAAACGCTTTGATAAATATAATTAGCTCGTGTAATACATTGAACTTTGAAACAGAGAGCTACATTGTAAATCTCACAAAAAGTGATGGTTTTAGACGTCTGTGAATTTTTTAGTTAACTATATCATAACTATTGTGTCACACATGCAAGAGTACACCACATTTCATCCAACATATATAACAAGAATTTTAATCTAATTTTTAATTTAAGAGCTTTTAATCAAAAGCTGTAAAGGTTGACTTGCACAAAATAAATTCACATTACAGGTGTATAGTATCAAAAGATTGACCATGTCTTACTCTGCTGTGTTGTTGGTGCAAAATATGTGTAAATGTAATTGCAAGCTTTTAAAAGCTCTAAATCGAACAGTTAATCGCCGCCGGTTGGAATCAATTTATTTTACTGACGTAGGCTAGTCCAGCATTTTTTGTTATTGTTTTGACAACTGATGTTCTCACGTGAAATTGAAGGCCAATACAAGGCTCAATAGAAAAGTTCTCGTAGCATTAGTTTATGACAAACACTTCGGGTTTTATCGAGAAACCCATATCAAATATAGATGCTCGCTACTTTACAGTTTTGTTTTGGCTTGGTCTAATCATCTAGTCGATATCTGATCATGAAACTTGGGGAACTTGAACCATTTTTTGCCCGAGTTTGAGGGCATAGCATATTTAGCTGACTTTAGACTCTTATAAATTTAAGAATATACCAGTGAGAGGTATAGATTCTTTTGTGTTTACACACAATTTGTATATTTACACAAGTAAACGAATGAAAATTTTCAGAAGAATAATGTGGGGGATAACTCCGACCGAAAATGACCAAAAATGCTTTTTTAGCGACTATTCAAAAACAATTATTGCTCCTAACATATAATTTGCCTTTGTTTCTGTTATTATTTCTGAATTTCCCCAAGCCTCAGCTATCCAACACTAGTCTCGTCTTCTCTGTAGATGCATCGGGTCTGCGTATAGAAGCCATAAGCCTGCAAGATTAACGTCTTAGTCGAAATACTGCAATAGTAGAGGTCCAGGTCAACTTGTGGTTTCAACAAAGTCACACATTTTTCTCATGTTTACACCAATTCACATATGCAGATTTTATTAAAACCTTCTAAAGTTTGTGTTTCATACTGTAAACCGCTTAAAATTGAGTTTTAAATGGCGTCCAAACACCTTTTTAAATCGCCTTAATTAAATGAGATGATCCCGCTTGTCAAGCTTTAACTTGGCTGATTATTATCCATTCATTATCAAATTTTCTGTTTTCTTTTGGTTTGTGATTGTGATAGTAATGAAGCTTGAATTATTTTATTAACATATATTCCTAAATGTTATCAATTGTTGTAGCTTCAAATGCATATGTTTTGCCTGAGTTGGTCGCAGGTGGTGGCACCACTGCCAATAAAAAACCGCTCTTGTGGTACCCAGCAGATGTCTTCTCGCTTTGATCATGTGAAATTGTTTGTTGAGCCTTTGCACATGAATCTCACATTAACATCATTGTTCTCTTGATCATAGCCAATTGCCATCCCCATATACTACCGACCATCATATATACAGGCCAGATATTGTCCAGGTTGAGGTGTTAAGGTATTGCTGGTAACATGTGAGTCATCAGTCTTTTCAACTTTATATCTTTGTAGCATACATTTTTTTCAACAAGTGGTGAAAGTTTTCAAACTTCAATGGCTTTCCTACTGAGTGGCTTGAACCAGTGCTGTTTCCTACAAACCAATGACTCGTTATGTTGATTTGAACCTTGGTTCCAAAATCGCTGCTTAATCTGCGGCTTCATCAGTGGGTACATAAAACACCTCCACCCCAGCAATGTTTTCCCTAGCATACTTGTACAGTTGCTCAGTACTGAGCAGTCTTTCTTTTCCTGACTTAAAGGTTGACCCGCAACAAAATTCACATTACAGTTATTTGGTATCAAAAGATTCACCATGTCTTACTCTGTTGTGGTGTAGGTGCCAAATGTGTGAAAATGTAATTACAAGCTCCTAAAAGCTCAAAAACGAAAAGCTGCCGTAGATTCGAATCTCTTTATTTCCTGGACGTAGACATGATATTTGGTTATTGTTTTGTCACGTGATGTTCTCATGTGAATTGAAAGGCCAATAAAAAGCTCAATATAAAACTTATCGTAGAACTGGTTTATGACAAACACTTCGGGTTTTACCGAAGACACCGTATCAAATATAGATGCTTGCTACTTTACCGTTTTCTTTTGGTTTGGTCTAATCGGCAAGTCGTAATTTGATTATGTGACCCAATACTTCGCAAACAATTTTTGCAGCACTTTTAGATTACAATCCAAAGCGTACAATCCAGATAACGCATTTTAGATTGTATACATACATTCCAGAGAACGCTCATCAGATTCATTAAAAAAACCTACATCAAGTGACTCATGTGAATTATTTCAGCGATGGATCTGGCGCCCAATACAAGAATTACAAGAACTTTGCCAACTTATGTTACCATGAGCTTGATTTCAATCTTACAGCATCTTGGAGCTTCTTTGCCATCTCACATGAAAAAGGTCCGTGAGATGGGATTCGCGGGGTGGTCAAGAGACTGGCCACCCGTCACTCCAAGCAGTTAGTTAAGTCAGGAAAAGAAAGACTGCTCAGTGCTAAACCACTGTGCAAGTATGCTAGAGAAAACATTGCTGGGGTGGAGGTGTTTTATGTACTCACTGAAGAAGTCGCAGAACAAGCAGCGAATTAAAAACCAAGGTTCAAGGCAGCACAACGAGTCATTGGTTTTCAGAACCAGCACTGTTTCAAGCCGCTCAGTAGAACAGCCATTGAAGTTTGCAAACTTTCACCACTGGTTGATGAAAAATGTACGCTACAAGAATACAAAGTTGGGAAGACTGATGACTCACATGTTACCAGCAATACCTTAACACCTCAACCTGGACAATATCTGGCCTGTATATATGATGGTCGATGGTATATGAGGATGGCAATTGGCTATGATCGAGAGAACGTTTGCGTTAATGTGAGATTCATGTGCAAAGGCTCAACAAACAATTTCACATGGCCACAGCAAGATGACATCTGCTGGGTACCACAAGAGCATGTTCTATTAGCTGTGGCGCCGCCATCTACCACCAACTCAGGCAAAGCATATGCATTTGAAGCTAAAACAATTGATAACATTGAGGAATGTAAGTTAAGAAAATATTTTAGGCTCATTACTACCACAATCACAAATCAAAATTACACGGCATATTTGAACTTGATAGGATAATATTTTAATAATCAGCCAAGTTAAAGCTTGACAAGGGGGGATAACCTCATTTGATTGAGGCAAGTTTTAAAGGAGGTTGGAGGGCATTTGTAACTCAATTTTCAGCATTTTACAGGCTGAAACACAAACTTTTGATAGTTTTAATGAAATCTGGATATGCTAATTGGTGTAAAACATGAGAAAAATTTGCGACTGTTGAAACCGCAGGTTGACCTTGACCTTTCCTTTTGCAGTAATTCGACAAAGACCTTATTCTTGTATGGCTTCCAGACGCTGACCTGATACATCTACAGAGAAGATGAGACTAGTTTTGGATAGCTGAGGCATGGAGAAATTCAGAAATAATAACAGAAACAAAGGCAAATTATATGATAGGAGGGATAATTGTTTTTGAATAGTCACTAAAATAGCATTTTCGTTCCTTTTTGGTTTAAGTCATCTATCTCCCTCATTATTTATCCAAAAAATTTCAAACATATTTGTTTGTGTAAATATAGAAACTTTGTGTAGACACAAAAATCTAGAAAATTAACTTGTATATTCTTCAGATCATATGAGTCTAAATTCAGCTACATGTAGATGTGCTATGCCCTCAAACTCGGGCTACAAATGGTCAATGTTGAAATCTTCTTAGCACCTGAACCAATGACTCTAGAATATCAAAATTTGGGATATAAGCGCTTTTCAATATGGTCAACAACATATTAAAAAAATCATCAAAATCTGAGACTATGAGGTTTTTTTAGTTAAACTTGGTAAATTATATGCCAAATATATTTTTGCAAAACTCTAATTTTTAAAATAAAGCCAAAACATGTGTGCTTAACTGAAATGGTTGATTTTTACAGTCTCATTTTTATTTAGTGAGTTTCCAACATACTTTTAATTTGTCCATGAATGACATTTGAACGAAGATAACAACAGGGATTCACACAAACATATATTAACAAGGGACAAAAAGATTCTCACTTTTACCATATATCTGAAAAATATTAGGAAAACTTGGAAATGTTTATAATACAATAAATTCTTTATACTTCAAAGTTTAGTATGTCATAACTCAAATTATTTTAGAGTGTTTTTTATCATGACCATGTCTAATAGTTGTTGAGATGAATTGTTGAAAAAATGCAACTAGATGCAAAAATTCAATTATTATCACAATTTTCTTATTACACACGCTGTCTGTTGGCAAGTAGCAGCCACAAGTAAAAAGGCTTGACCTCAATATTAATTAACATCTATGGAGCCAGGTGCCCTTTTTGAGAACCCGCAAGGTTGGCCTTGGTGTCATGAAAGCAACCAGCATGAAGTTTTGGCCTTCAGTTACCACAGTTCTTAGATAGGTTATTTAAGAGACAGAAGTGGTTTTGAAGTATTTGACGGTGCGATTTATAAGATTTTGAAGCGATGTTGAGGCCTTCACCATTGGTTTGCACCTTCTTTAAAAACTCCATGTATCAGGAGGGGAGGAGTCTACAAATGCTATAATATAGTTATTTTGATTATACTTCAACATTAGTCATATTGGATGATGTAGCAATGAAAATGTGAGTGAAGCCAAGATTAATTAGTATCATCAGCTTGCATTCAGCTCTGTATTTGGCCAGATCATCAAGCCAGTCCATAAAACAATGTTACCTAATCAACCTCAGAGCTAACCTTTAGAGCTAATTGTGGTGTACCAATTCATTGCCTATAGTTGCTGGGACAGGCACGAATTTCTGTCTGTTACTCCCTTTATTCTTAGCCCTGCCTAATTTAGGTGCAGGTGACCAATGGACTGAGAAATATGGGTCGGAGTGGTCAAGTTTCAGCTGATTGCCGGGTTTATCCTGCGGGCCTATAAATACACCTATTAATGAAGCAAGACTAACATTCACTATG
Source organism: Watersipora subatra (assembly GCF_963576615.1). Classification (NCBI taxonomy): domain Eukaryota; kingdom Metazoa; phylum Bryozoa; class Gymnolaemata; order Cheilostomatida; family Watersiporidae; genus Watersipora; species Watersipora subatra. The sequence goes on along the minus strand of NC_088715.1, from coordinate 44,325,109 downwards.
TTTCCATGGTGCGCAGTGCTTCGGAGTTGCGCTATCTCCGAATCATGGAAACGGCGTCTTCCCACTGAAATCGCTGCGCACTGATCAGTGCGAAGCCAGTGCAAATTCGCAGCAAAGAAACAGCGACTGCGCAGTGGCTGCGCATAGCTCTCATGCCGTGGATAGGGATTCTTCGAAGGCCATAAACTAGTACAAAAGTTGTCCTGCTAATCTTGTTTTTTTATTCTTCTGATCTTCTTTCACTTAAATTTAATTATGGTCTGCATTCACGAGGATGATGAGGTGATTACATTCCTGGACTTTGTTATCGATGCCAACACATTTCGAAAAATAGGTGGCAAGTCCTAAATTAACGTATAAATAATATATTACTTGAAAATACTTATTAAAAATATACTTAACATACTTTGTAAAAAGTGTGTTAAGGTTTGTAAAACCTTGTGAATGTGTATTGTAAATAAAAGTATAATGACGACAGAATCATAAAAAGACCGTTTATGACGTTCGGTATCCGTGATCGAATTTATTTCTCCATCAGGTGATTCGATTTATACAATTTCTCTTCTCTGTCTAATTTGCTGAAATTCTGAAAACCACTGCGCAGCATGGAAACGTACAATCCTCCCGACTTTGGAGGGGGGCTGCTTCGCAGTACTGCGCACCATGGAAACATAGTGATTAATCGTCACAGTATTTCTAGATGTGACAGAGATGTTATTTACGGCTGCTGCAGTCAAAGCAAGGCCAATGTTATTACAGCTGCTTATCTAGTATTTTGCAATATTATCACATACTCGTTATATACGCATTATGTGGCTCTCAGCCTGAAGGGCCAGGTTTGTAAGGCAGAGCTAGTTAAAGAGTGGTAGAACACACATGTGAATAATAAAGCCTGCTCTGTAACACTTACTAGAACCAACATGTACATTCAAACATAAAACATTAAAAATACCTATTTTTGTTACGGTATATGCATGCATGCTATATGCTGACCTTAGAGCAAATCAGATGATGCAGTTTACAGAAAGCTGTTTGGAAAATAGAACTGTCTGGGCCCTAGCTTGTATATTATTTATGTTAGCCGTTTGGCCTTGCTGCTAGAATTTTTAAGATAACACAATGGCAGTTTGAACAAGCTAGAATAAATAAATGCAGGGTTAAATCCAGATATATATATATACACAAATCTCAATGTTTGTCTGTCTGTCATTCATTCACCAAATTATAGCGATAAAGCTTTAGCAATGAGAAAATCGCCTTGCAGTATATTGGACTCATGACATTCAGACCGCAAGTCTACTAACAAGAGTGACCAACCACAAGGCTAAGCCATTCTTATCACTCCCATCACTCTTACCATATATAGTAAACGCTTATCTTATAGTAAACCCCATATCTTACCATATACAGTAAACGCACCTATAACGTAGGCCTATACCTCTTAGAACTAAAGTCTAGACGAAATACATTTCTGTAAAGTTTTTGCTTCCGACTACCAAAAAAATTCCATATTACATGCTAAGTCGAGTAAGTTCTCAACTTTGATTTAAACGTTAGTTTATATTGATTGATTCACATGTAAGAGAGAAGACTATGTGAATATAGCATTATACATATTATGTATATAATTTTTGTAGCAATCTAGTTGGTTGTGACAGATTGCCAGATGTACCGACAAAACAGAGAATAGGGTAATTGTGCAATGTTCATAATTATAAAGGCGATTGATTGGCGCAGGTGTTACAGCGTAAGTCCATCAATGTGAATGTAACGAGTGGGAGTATTATCACTAGTTCTATTTTTTCCTAACCTTGACCTCTGAATACAGATAGGTGATGAGCAGGCAGAACAGCTTTTGTAAAATATTTTGTTGTTTTGTTTCCTTGTAGACATAAAATATTTGTTATTAGTTTTCCTTTGCAGATTATACATTGATGTTTAGAAAAATTAGTAAATCGTTGTAAATGAACGTCAAAGATGTACGCTCCCCAAGTTATTGTGGAAGTACTGAAAAATGGTAAAAAACAAATGAGGTTGATCAAAAACAGAGAAAAGTTGTCAATGCACCCTAATATTACTGCAGTTACAGTACACCCCACATATTTAAAAAAAATTACGTCAAGTTTTTCCTCTTTGTATGCCCGAAAGGTCAGTTGGGAAAGGTCTTTGAATGGGTTGTGCAATTCACATGTATTTTACTGTTCTTATATTGTACAATCAATATATTGTAAACTTCACTGGAAAAGATCATTTATGCTGCAGGAGCTCGTAATGTAGGCCTACTGTATATTCTTTCAACGATTGGAAAAGCCAAAGTCGCACTTCCTATAGGTAGCTAATTGATATTACCTTTGGTGTTTTGTTTTTTTTAAATCTAATTTTTACCATTATACATTTTTAGTTGGTAGTTTTCAATGGATTTCAATTTCCAATTTTCAATTTCAATTTCAAAGGTCCTGGTACACTCATGTTTCTGGTTTTCCTAAGATTCGATCACTAAATATACATATGACTAACAATATACAGTGTCGTATACGCTTTCACTGCCTTATGCTCATTTATGTGAAATATATGGTCGACTGCGCATTTTCGCGAACTTCCCAGTAATTGCGTAGTAGCCTGATTTTATTATCCGTTGACAACATAACCAATGATATTTAGGACTTTTATGGTATTGACAATGTTGTCCAAAATCTGTTGTATAAAATTAGCATTGAATCACAAGCTAATTTTAAATTTTTGTTTGGACATTTCCAACCGAAAAAACCAACATTATTGTGTAAGTTTTATGTAAGAACCTTCCGAGATACATGTGAATTGGATTACCTATCATAAGCAGAGTAGGATTAAGTCTGTCATTAAATATGTCATTAATATTAGTTTTAGCACTGGCTCACATTCAATCATCTGTTAAAGTATTCATGATGTTTTTCGTCATTAGTTAGTCTTGCCTAAGGTATGTTATGGTATGCTATTATAAAGCAATTATGCTGCGGTTTTTGTATCTGTTTTTGTCGTTGATGAGTTATGCTAGTAGCATTGTTTTGCTGGAGTCAGTGAGCTACGTATGCTTTAACAGTAAAGGAGAGTATCACAACAGAGCTGAAGATGAGAGGCATTTAGTGAATTTTAGTAGACCAAGATACATAACTTACATTAGACAACAGATAATTACTTATGTTGATGATATTATAGCTAATTCAGATTTACTTTTTTTTTCATTAAACCGACAAAAAATAGCAGCACTGACTCTGATGGTAGTGAAAGTAATATTTTTGTAAGAGTAAGAAATATTGAGGAGGATTGTTTTAGCTTTGTAGTGATTGTACTTTACATCGCTTTATCAATACACAAAAAAGTTATAAAAACAAACTGAAATATTGTTTCCAAGTCTATTTATAACAGCCTTTTATGAAATTTTTTTATATCAAATATTCCAGATTTATAGGTTCATAAAATTATTGTTATGAAAATGAAATACAGATCAACAACAAACTATAGGGCTCAGCAAACGTTCAGAGTATGACATAGCAGAACGGTAGAACCTCAGCACATTTGCTATTACGCAATCTAGACAGAAACCGGTAGCCACTCCCGAATTGATTCATTATACTAACTACCTAACTGTATATGTAGAAGTGAAAGCATTAGCTCTTGCTACTATGCTTTTGAAATGCACAAAATGCCATTTATTTGCATTGCAATTAAGTAGCTTGGCTATCTATCACAAACAACTCAAGAAAACATGTTTTTCAACTCTTAATGAAATTTTTGCCATAAAATTTGGCCAATATCTTATAATTGAGTTATATAACATCTATAATAGATATATATAACATCTATTATAGATGTTATATAACCTAATAATAAGATATTGGCCAAATTTTCTGGTACAATAATAATACATTAGTTACTTATTTGGCTTCAGCTGTTAGCCAAACCTAAAAAAACAGCAACCTATGTGGGCTAGGGGCGCTTATCGGATCCAATCATTAGTATTTACAAGTTTGGATTAAACCAAACAATGTTCTTCTGTTTTCTAGGTGTGAGCTGTCATCACAAACTTGGAGAATGATTAAGCTAGGCTCCTTTTTAACTTCCCAACCTTTCATAAGTTTCATTATCTTTTTAGACAGCCGTTGCCTGTTCAATTAGAACTCCAGGCATTCAAACTGTGGTTCATTGTTCAATTCTCAAATAAGCTCCTATGGATGGCCAGATCTACATCAACCCCTGAAATGTTCTCTTAGCCAATGTTCTCCGCTAATAACTGTTACTTGTTATTGCTATAATAGTTCAAACAGATTGTGTTGGCAGAAGATTGTTCCATCATAAGGTAGTTTTCAATTATTATCATGTATGTTTTAATAGGAGTTGCATAATTTCCAATTAGGGATTTTAAATGTTTTTCAATTTGATGAATCCAAACATCTATGTTTAGAATAATTGTGATTAGAAATAATCACTGCCAGAGCAACGAGCTATGGGGATCAGTGAATGTCCAATTTGGCGCAGCAGACCCTCAATGCGAGAGTAATTACGTAATACCTATAGAGTGTCTCCAGCTGGACAAAGGATGAGAGAAATTAACAGTAAATGACACAGCAAAAGTGTAGCAGTGCCCGGCTTTGATAGAGACACACTAACTCTGAACTTTGACGTTCTTACTTACTCCAATGCTTTTAGTAAAAGGCTTTCAATAAATTTTAAAGATCTTGTATTTACTCAGATATCAAATATATTAAACTGAAAAAGAAAATATTTAACAAAAGTTTTTACTGCCGCCTAATGTAGCAGTGTTTTTAAACTACTGTCATTGACAATCAGTTAGCCATGATGGATTAAGCATGCCGATAGCTTGTGAAAGGTATACTGTTTTAAAGCATTGCAGAAAGCCCTGCAGTCTTAAAATAAATTTCATAGACATACCAGATAGGTGAGCCTTCCAGAAAGCATTTAAAAAGCATTAAAAGGCACCTATATGCTTCAAATGAATTTTTTTCTAAAGCATTTTATGCACTATGCAAATATTGTTTTTTAAATTTGTGCTCAAATTCATCCCCGCTTTCATCATTGCCTTTTGAACTAATGATTTGGCAAGTCTCTTGCAGTTATTGTTTTAAAAATATAATGATATATTGTATATATATATATATATATTATTGTGCACGTGGTAGCGTATAAATTAAAACCATCAAAAATTTACAAATCCTGTAGTGAAGTTTATCTTATTTTGAAATTATCAGTGTGGCACTCCTTTGTCCGCGCATGCTAAGGTGAGGCCGGGTTCAGACCTGGGGACAGCTGCGTAATCTCGACTCATTATGTATCCAACAGCAGGAAAGCAAACAAATTGTGTAGCTGCGTATGGGCATCAAATTAATTTAATTGCGCAAATGACGACATTTCTTTCTGTAGGACATAATAGTCGCGCACTCTGAGCTTGTAGTCCATGAGCGATGCTTGCATAACAGGTACTCTGTCACACGTGTCTTAGATGCCATATTGGTTCGAACCAGGCCTAAGTAAGGCTGTAAATCTAACCCATTCCATCTCGTTACAGTCAGGCTTTTAGCTTTAGTTTCTGATTTAGACGAACAAGGATAGGCTAAAACTCTATTTAAGAAATAGGACAGATAGTGGAGGTAGCAGGTATGTGTGCTTATGCTTTAGCTCTGGCTTACCATGTACTTTGGAGATTACATTGAACTAAAGAATTTATGGTTGTCACTCATCCAAAGTAACAAAAAATTAGGATTTTTATTAGAAGCCTGAATGATTGTAGCCTAACATTTATTTCATATTCATGTTTTTAACGCAGTCATTCTGACTTTATATATGTGTTAGTCGTATAACAACTGAAAAGCAGAAAATCAAAGAAGAGAAAGGATGTTATGAATGCTTAGATATAAAGTTATAGGGAGCAAAAAATATGCAGGTACAAAAACCCACCTGATCGCGCAGGCCAAGACAACATATGTAGTTTTAAAAGCTGAAGATAACTGTAGAAATGTCAAGTGATTTGTAAGAATTGAGAGTCGCTATCCTTGGTAATGTTTCCGTAGATATGGATTACAGAAAAATGTTGTCTTGCTAACTGGTTGCTAGATGCATGCTTTACATTAAAGCTTCAAGGTCGCGAATGATAAGTTTTTCAACTTTTTAAAGATTTCAAGGGATTCAAAAATGTACAGCAACTGTTTCAATAATATGGTTTACAGAAGGATGTTTAAGAACTGAATAGTGAAATGGTATATAATTTATATTGTAATATTCATACAAAAATTATTTCCGTACCATATGCTTATCAAAGCTTCCATTGCAAGGCAAAAGTTAGCAGTAGTTAATTTTTCAGTATAGAAATTTAGGACGAAAAATGGATGTAAAATGAGCAACATTGTATAATGCTAGAACTACATGTAGCATCAGCTTTGCTAACAAGGCTTTGTGAAGGATATTAGATACGCATGACATGAGAAAAATCTTTTACCATGGATGTTTATATTATTGAATGATATTATTAATATTCCCAGTTGCAGATATTACTTAAGAGAAAATGACTATTTTGCCATAAGCTTAGCTTTTGAACATTTTTTTGATTGGCTAATCAACCATGATACAGATACATGCAAAATAATTAAGCTCTCTGTATACACATTAATATGCTAGTTAGCAACAAATTTGTGTGTAGCATTAGCAAAATCAATGGCTAAAATTTGCTTTATAGTTTTCCAGTGTGCTGCAGGACACTTTTTGTCTCTTGTGAGCTTTAGCTTTCAGAGCCAGACATTACCCAGTTCAAGAACTGAAGGTCATAATCTAGTAGCTAGCATTATTTAAACATCCATTTGTGTATAGTTGAGTGTATGGCATTATGTAATAGCGTGGCTGGTGATTGTTTAGTTCAGAGAAATGGCTAATCCCATCAGCCACTGTCAACACCTCGCTGGCACTTGTGATGTACTGTCTAACTTATCTTGGTCAACATGAATGCATGGTCACCATCAATTGTCTTTTTTTCTGTAGATTCTGCAATCGTGTTTCGTAATGATGCTATGATGCCTGACTTGCTTTTGGTTGCAGGTATGTACTGACAAGATAAAACAGTGCGACTCCTTTTTCAATTTTATTTTCAGGGTTTAATTATATGGTCTATAATTTTGATAACAACTGTGTCTTAGTCTTTAGCTGAACGCCCTCTTTTCTTGTTATTTTGTTACTGTTACTCATGCCAACAAGAAATTTAAAAATCATATTGTTTTAACTAATTATAATAGGAAAGGGTGGAGTACTATTTAAGATAGCTTTTTCTGTAGGCCCACATAACAAAAATCATAATTAGCAATCAATATAGCTCTGGTCATGACATTAAAATGAACATTTTTGTGGTTTAGTGTCATGCTTAGCCTCTGAAGATTGATTTCAATGTTTTCCAATGTTTCTAACTTGAAAGTTTTGAACTCTTGAGATTACACCATACTGACCCTCTTATAAAGCTAAACCCTGTCTATAACAAATATGATTTCATCTAGTTCTTAATAGCCTAGCCGACTAACCTTACCCACACTGTGTATTACTGTTATCATGGTATTTTGGTTGACTTTTGTTAGTAAAAAGTAGTATTATACTCACTGGAAATTCGGGAATTATGTTCTCTCAAATCTTGATATTTAAAAGTTTGAGTATTTTTATCTTGTTGGCTAGAATTTTAACTGCTGAGTTTGAGATTTGGCACAAGAACTCTTTGAGCAGAATGTATAAGTGCTGGGTTTACTCCACTTGAAATATGTGCAATATTCAGCAACTATGCTTGCTATGGACTAATGCAACTCGGGAAATAATTATAGTTACATTTAAATATCACACTGACTATGCTGGTGTCATGTATTAGGTTAGGTTTTACAAAAAAAACACAGGAGATGTAGCATGTTTCAGTCAGTTCAACTTGTTCAATTAAAATGACGTAGAATGGTGTAGTGTTTTTATAATTTTAGTCTCCAATCTTCTGATTTGAGATTATCACGCTTGTTGTCAATGTTTTTTGTAGTTGTACCTGCAAAACAAAAGAAAATTATTTTTCATTTGTTTTTAAAATTTAGGTATAAGGAACAATACTAACCAAAACAGTAAATAATGCAGTATCTCATCAATGTTAGCCCTCTGAACCCTCACAGCTGGTATTACGGAATTGCGTAGGCTGTGGCAGAAACCTTAATGGCGGAATACAGGCTTCCATATGGTTCTGTTTACAAAATATGTTTTTAAGCAACAGCAAAAACTAATAAAATTAATTCTTGCGCAGGATGTTAGATTCTAAATTTCACTTCCATTTTTAACATTTTTCATTTATCTTTATCTACTTCTTTCATTATAATAACACATTTTATTAGAATGATATCGCGAAACAATCAATATGACTCATTCGTTGGTAGGTCATAAATGACTGTGATACAAATGTGGAATTTTATGATAATAAATATAAATTTCCAGTATATTTTGAGTCATGAAAAGATGATGAGCGTGCTATGGATGAATATTATCTGTAAATGTTTAATGAGTGTTTAAAATCGTGCGAACTTTTATAGTTTTAGCCCGAATAATGGTGACATACTGTTTTTTCTGTTTGATGACATCTGCTGTAGGTTGTCCGACTTTTTGTACTGCTGTTTCACCAAATATCATTGCATTGTTAGCACGTTTAGATATATTTGGTAAAAAATTAATAACTTCGGATTGCTGGACATATTGTCTAGGTTTACTGACACGCATTGATTAGATCGAGCAAGGATCAACGGGTTAAAACTCGGTTTCGTATCATGGATTTTTACAAGTTTGTATTTATATTTAACAACTATGATATTATCTTACATGTATTTACATAGCATTGTCTAATTTATTTGAAAATTAGAGCTTTAACTAGCAAATGTGGTTGCTGTCTAATGACACAGGCTTGGGTAATATTTCATACCAAGGGTTAGTACAAAGCCATTTGCATAGCTATTCATCTATAACATCTCGTGTATTGCTTTTCATTTGACCAGCACTTTATGTATTTCTATATCAAATTCATTGACATACAAACCGGTGGTGACTCACGGTTCTTTCATCTATATAGGCCTGGGCGGTCATCAAGGTCCTCTTCCTTGCATTGTCTTCCGGAAGATTTTGGCGATGAGTAGATCATAAATGTCAGTTGAACGCTTCTTCCCTGTCATTAGACATGTACCCAACCTAATTTTGAACAGCTGGTAAGTCATCATTGACTACTTGACTTGATGGGCTTTGTACTTAATGACCTCCCATATACTCTCAACACATTAGTCATAACTTATAATAAACTTTCATGGGTAGCAAAATCGTAAATGATACAGAATTTGAAGCGAACACGAGTCAATACCCAAACCGGCTATAGGAAATCAATTGATTCTTCAGAAGATTGTGTCAGTCTACCCCAAACCTTCAAAATAAATATATTGTTATATATATATATATATATAACAATAACCAACGAATAGATTTAAGAATTCAAGCAATTTATGTTTACACAAATTCTGTACCGTTCACTATCTCACTACCCACTTTCGCCTTGAAATTCTAGAAAATTAGAGTTGCGAGCTTGCAAGGTGGTTTTTGATGTATCACTAAATGCCCAAAGATGCGAAAGGCCAGTTACGGAAACTACATCACTTGGTTTTCCCGTCAGGTCTGCTTCAGATTTGTTTTAAAAAGTTTGGCTGGAAATGAGAGTATAAGCAAATCGAGAAGTTTCCAGCCAGGAAGAGATGATTTAAAAATTAAAATGAAGAAAAAATAGAATTAGCTCTAATATAAGATCAGAACATTTTTTTCAAGAATTTTTTATTAAGCTGAATTCAGTTATATTAAATTTATACTTTAAGTTTTTTTATGCGATGCCACAAAAGTGTAGCGTACCAAGCGTGTTGCATCAGGTCTCTCTCTCACAATCATTAGTGCTATGATTCTCTGAAAGGTAAGAACTCCATACGGTATGCTACTGTATGGACTGCTGCATACTGCCACTACTCAAAATTATGTTGTGCATAATACTGCTACATTTTAATGCAGACCATAACCTTTACATAGGTATTTGTAGCCTTGGGGGCATGGGTATAGAGCATGAATAGATAAAATCATGTATTTTTTCATTGTAATATCTCTTATTGGTAGTTTTTTAGAGGATGGCAACACAATAATTTATCTTTAGTTAATTTATATAAAAAACATTTTTGAGATAGGACTTTAAGAAAATTAATTTGCGAGCTTTTGTCCCAGAATGCATTTTGCTCTCATATCAGACATGACTGTACAGTAGGCGCTGCTAAAATGAGATGATCAGTTCTAGGAACGTTTACATGATAAGGATTTTTCATTATAAGAATGTTAACATACATGTAAATTGTCTAAACCATTTCAGGACCTTTCCAAACTCACTCATGTGAGAATCCGACTTACATTCTTTTGAATGTATTGGCGGTGCCTTAACTGTATTATTGGTTTTCATCGACAACTTTTCATGATCAACCTCATTGGTTTAATAGACCATGATTGTGGTAATTTGACAATAATTTGATGAAGAGCGCATAGTTTGTCGCGACAGCGACTTACAACAATTGACTAAGAAAAAATAGTTTCACTATAAAAAAGCGATAGTACCTTTTCGTCATCTATTCGTTCTTAAGAGCTCAAGATTGCAACTCCAACTCGTGACATTCAGATGCACCGACCAATAGCCTTAAAGTATTTATCAACAATTGCACTGCTATATGTACCTATTTTCTGTTCCGTTGTCACTTCAGACAAATTATCACAAGAGTCAGAATGTTATGGAAATTGTATGTATTATATGTATAATGCTTTATGTACAGTGTTGGGAAAAAATCTTTGTCTGCCTGTTTAAGTAAGCGTAGCACTGCAATAAATTCATCATAATTTGGAAATATTTTGCACTGCATACATAAAACCCTGTATCAAAACAATCCTAATGAACTGAAAAATAGAAATAACTAGATTTTAAAATTGCCAAATATCTTCTATTGTATCAACCGCTGCCTACTAATTCACACTGCATACCAGAAAATATGTCATCGCAAATTTCGTTATTATCTCTTCTTTAATTATTTTCTAAATTGAAAATAACGGTCTTGTACTGTTATGGGCCCAGAAAAAAGCCATTGGTGTTGTTTTGCATTTTAATATTTTATCTGGTAGCCTTTGCAGACTATAACCATTCTGCAGCCTTAGGCATGCTGTGAACAAGCCTCACGAGCGCTAGAGTGTTCATAATCTGAAACCAGCAATCATGTTGGACAGCTGGTGTTTTCAAACGCCTTGATCATCATAGATCTTTGGTGGTTTGATGCTGCATTCATTTATTTACCACTTAATTTTCTTTAGATTGAAATACTCTTAGCTTCTTCGCTATTTTTCTATTGCTCAGATTGCCCATCGTATGTAGGCGAATGATGAGGTCGTTGACACATTTCTTATCCATGGTTGATGTTGACGCTGGTATGAATTCTGGGATCTCTAGCTGTTCCTCTTTTAACAAGCAAAACTGTAAACCTTTGCTGCACATGCTGTCCAACATGATCTCTATTGTTGTGATAATATTCCACTTGAAAATTAATAATGTCATATTGCGTTTGAAAATGAGTTAATAAGCACTGATTCACATTGATTGGCCTAAAAATGATTATTGATCCCTGATTAACCGTAATTTTATTACTGATGGTGTCAACAAGATCTAATGTTAATTTACTTTTAAATGATGCATGGTTTGTCAGGGTTCAATCCCTCTACATGACTACTACAACAAATTTACTTAAAATGGGCAGTGAGGTTTGAGGTGGACAAATACTTTCTGACACCGCTGTATGTCGCTTTCTTTTCTCGCAGGTGTGGCGAGACAGACTAACACTCAAATCAAACTTTAGAACTCGCCCGATGATACACTTTAAGTTATATGGAGATTTTTACGCGGTACGAAGCAAAAACTTCACAAAATTGCCCGACTTTTTCTAGAATTTATGCTATAGGAGGTATACGTTATAGGAGCATCTACTTTACTCTAAAAGACCATGTGAGTTTGTGAGGTACAAATATCATGTTTAAAGTGTGCAATAGCTCCCATGTAGGATACTTTTGCTCCCTCATCACTAATTGAACTTGAAAGTTTATTGTGTATTATCTAATTTTTATCACTTTTAGCCTTGCTTGTCCTCTAGCGCAAAGCCGACCTATTGCTTCTAGATGTGACTCTGGCACTTAATGGTATAAAAGTGCAAGCTGAGTTATCAGTAAAGATTTTGACAGAACTGTTCATGAAGTGAGTGTGAGAGTGCTTTAATTTCAATGCTGTAGTTTATCCCATTTTCTTTCCACTTAAAGAATAGAGAAAACATAATATTATTATGCTTTATTATTTATCTTGAGGTGTTGACTGATGTTCTAAAAAAAGAATTAAGGAGATTGACCAACCAGAAGCTGAGATATAGCCAGCCAAACACAGGTCTACCAAAAACAAAAGTGTTTTGGTAATCATCAATATATGACGTATGAAATCGACTTGTGTGCCATTGGTCAATTAAGCCAACTAATGCGCTCTCCTATAACAATCACGGCGTTTTAATTGGTTTAATCCCTGGAAGTATAGAACAATCAAATTGGGCCTAACAATCATCGCTCCTAGAATTCCGAACCAGTCCCTCTGACGTGTAGATTAGTTTTAGCATAAAATAATTACACGCATCTATTACTTCGCAACATTTCGCTATCTTGCTAGTTCAGCTCAGTTTTGTTGTTCTCCTACTTAGCTTCCATATCCAGGCTCATCTTTAGCGTTGTTCAGATTTTTTAACTATAGCTATAGCTAATAAATATAATCAATCATCAATCTCGGTTATCATTTGGAATTTTCTACAAATTATATTAGTTACATCATTTATTCTATACGCAGTTATATTATTATTTTGTATAATATGCATTATGAATATTATATAAATCATACAAAATAATCATAGATAAGATAATAGATCAATAGAAAAATCAAAGCAAAAGTTATCGTTTTCTTTTCTTATAGCAAGAGCAGCACGGTCAAGTTAGTCTTTTTAAGATTATGGCTGTAGTGAACTTCCAGTCTGTTAATAGTGACGATAATCATGAAAATCAACTGAATGCTGCAGTAGATACACAGTAGAAAAATGATGAAGGAACAAAAAGTCCCATTCCTATTTCTTATTCTAAACAAACTGCAATCGCGGATATCGCATATAGACTATACACGTGCCGTTCGTTGAACATATGATCTTCGGAGCATATCCGTGGAGATCGAGTTAAAATTTGAAGCTCAATAGTCAAAATCTGCTCTTCTGCTTTAAAAAATCATGGCGAGGGGTTGTGGGCAAATGCCTTTACCACACAATGTTTGGATGATTTTCCTGAGAAACCAGAGCTAGTATGTAAATTATTTACTATCGCGAGAAGCGTTTCACATCTCGTAGCCAAAACAATCTTTATACATAACGGCGGTAAGGGTGCGCAACTCCGGCTCATGACCATTAAGTCGATCTATACGTCACAGTTTTCGGGATTTTCGAAGGGTTTTCCTCTGATTCTTTATTAGGTAGACCTGTGTTTGGCTGTCTATATCTCAGCTTCTAGGGGGTCAATCTCCTTGATTCCTTTTTTAGAACATCAGTCAACACCTCAAGATAACTAATAAAGCATAATAATATTATGCTTTCTCTATTCTTTAACATGGAATGTTTGATTAGTACGATATTTTAGGCAGTTTGAGGCCGCTTGTTTTTGGGACAATGTTTAATTATGACTGCTGATGTACTGGCGGTTAAGACATTTAAAAAGCTGATAATGGTGTTTTTATAAAACCCCGACAACAAATTCAGAGTAATTTTTTGCTTTGTAGCATATTTGACTCAATAGAACAAGTGTTATCGCTGAAGCATTCTCTTAAGGTGAAAACAAATTAGGCGATATTTAGAGCGATATTGCGTTAGAGCTAATCTGCGTTAAAATTCACTCAGCGTGTTCATGCAGAGCGATAAAGCTAGAATTTCTCTACACAACTTTATTGCTAACGAGATGCATTTCGATTGGTTAGTTCTTACCAGAATGTAATTTTACGGCAGGTAATTATTTCTTACCGATGTTCAACAACGTACATCAGCTCCAATTTTCTATTTTGTTACGAAACATCTTCAGAACGAACACTCAAATGTTCATGAATTTAATAATAGCACTCCCAGTTCTGTCCATCATAACAAAATTAAAAAAAATCCGAGTTGAAAACCAACATCCGGAGTCAATCGTTGCGCCGGTTGACCATTTTGAGAATGGTAAATATTTAATATATTAAATATGAAAAACCACTACAAAATAAAATATGTATAAAAAATTGTAAAAAAAATACAGCTAAAAATACAAGAATCGTTTTTCTTTTGTCTTCTTGTAGTGTAGGCAGTGTACACTCTCTGAAAGGGAGATAGGTTTAATAACAAATGTGGAGGTTGTTTATGTTGTAGCCTAGACGACGACATTTTGACTGGCCTAAATTTATCAACAACTCCGAAAAAACTGATGATACGGATTTTTATTGGCAGTTTGTGAGCGTGCCCATTATATCATTTGCTAGTAAATCGCTCAAGTGTGTTTATGCACGCACCAGCGATATCTTCGCCCTCATGACGCTTGCAATAAAATCGCCTAGTGTGTTTGGACCTTAAAAGCTCCTTGCTATATTTTCACAAAAGGCAAATATACCTAAACCTATACATATACTGATAAGGTAACTTACCTCCTCAAATAGAGTTGGCGTTCATTAAAAAGATGGCGCTCGATTTTCAAAGCAATCTCCTGATGTGGTCCCAAATAGCGGTGCCAATCAAATCAAGGTGCATTCAAATATAGGTTTAACGGTAGCTCACTTTCAACATTTTTTCCAATACCAAATTGAAGGTGGTCAGAGACTCTGTGCATAAAGTCCTCATCAACTTATTTTTTATACAATGTTAAAATCTTTGTTCTTTTGTAGAAGTTGTTTAATCTGGAGAACGAAGATGAGCTCACCACGCAGAACTATTGTTCTTTAATCATGTTCTCACAGAACTAATCATATTGGCCTACAAGTGTTTTGAAAAACTGAAGGGTAAGTTGATGAGTCCTCTACTTTTTGTAGTCCTAATCTTCTGATAATTAAATTGGGCTTTGATGACTAAAGTGAGCTCTGGAGACTGCAGTCATTTCATTGGGTAGTTGGCTACACTAAAATACTATAGCACTGACAATCCGCAAAAACAGTAAAACTATAGTTATGAAGCAAAATAACCATGTACGGAGTGGCATGTACAATTGATATTTAAATTGTACAAATACAATATCAAAGTACTAAAATATTAACCATTTTTTAAAGATTGAATGTATTTCTTAATGAGTGTAGCCTGGGTTTTCCGAATGGAAAAAGTCTAAAACACAATCAGATTTTGGTCTAGTCCATTAACTGAGTGCGTACAACAGGCTGCGCAGTGCAGCTCAGCACAATGTACGCTTATAACCAAGAGCAATGCGCTAAAAAATCTTTGTACAAAACATTTCTTATTAGTGAGTAGGCAATTAGTTAGCCGGTCATATGTGTACCTAATAGGAAAAAACCAATCGTCATCCTGCATCTAACTAATAGAAAACATGTTAACAGCCAACAGCGACCAAAGTTTTTTGAGAATCATTATTTTTGTTTTTACAGTTTATTATTGCAATAAACAGCTGTGTTAGACCTTTACAGCTACCAAGGTTTTAGAAATGGGCAATAAATAAACCTTTGGAAAATGGACTACTGATTGCTACCTATTGTATCAGCAAAAGAGGATGAGAACCTGACCAAGCTCATACTGCAACACACTTTTTAGATTTTTTGTCGGTAACATTAGGCGTAAAACCTTCTGCTGATTAATGTGTATGTTAAAAAACTCTGATAGGCGGAGTGGTTCATAAATAAGGTCATCTTAATCTGAGGGCACCTTTTATTGGTGAAAATTAGGTCTTTAATAAGAGCCATCACATGTAGGACAAATTAATGTACCAATGTCTGTTCTATTCTAATAAAAAGTGTATTACGTTATTCAATAGAAAAATGATATGGTAATGATGCTACCACTACCAGGCACAATAACCTTTTGGCTTTTACTTTGAAACAATTTTTATTTACCCTTCATGGCCACAATGTTTGCGCTTTAATTCTGGAATTGTCTGTTTGTGTAATAATGTTCTATCTACCAATATTTCATACAAATAAAAGTGTCCTCAAGAACCCTGGCCATCATTTTTAGCTGTTTTTATGAAATCTAGAGGCATTTGAAACGTTCTCTTTTCCAACAGCGTCAATAATTTTTTAACCTTGTCTTAGCATTTTACAACATATTGAAGGGTAAAGTAACAATTTGTTCAAAACTTCATGAACTTGTAGTATGGCTCTTACTCTGTTTTTTTTTACACTAAGCCTGCTTATAAAAATGCTGATGAAATGCAGTTGCATTTAAGTTCTGCATAAATTGTCTAAATTGTTTTTTATCACGGCTTCATTAACAAATTAAAGACTTGGTAAATTTTGATCTTGCAGCCATTTTTCCTAATTGTGCACGCAGTATGATGCTCAATTACAACAAGGCATGAAGTAAATGTAATACGAAGCAGTTTTTGCACTGATTTCTTATGTCTTAATTTTATGTTGAAGCTGTTTCAGTGTCAATTCTTAAACTACCAATAGTACAGCTCGTTTGGCAATGTGTTTCTGTATGGCCAAGTGCTGCATGATGCGGCTTTAGCAAGCTTTTGTACAAATTGTTTCCGATTACTGATTAATTAGTAAATTATCTTATTACATCTATACCTGATTGAAAAAAGCTATTATTTGCATATGTTGAGCAAATAAGAATGCGTTTACAACCTGAGCATAGTTTTGCTTTGCAAAAACTTGTTTTATGAAATCTTCTTACTGATGACCAGTAATTTCAGAAGCAATATAGCCATAAATGGTTACTAACTTCAGATCTATAGACTGAGCAACTTTATTGAGCAATAGTACTAATGAGAGTAATTATGTTCATCAGATTAATTAACATGTAAACTAATAATATTCATAAATCATCAGACTAGAGTTTTGTGCTTACCTCACAGTAATTTCAAAATGGACGAAAAATGGTCCCTCTCACTCGGACAACTCGTTTGTAATATTTTTGGGGGCATGAACTAACTTAAAAACTTATGCTGACAAACTTGCTATAAAAATATTGTTAATAAACAATTGGGGTGTAAAGTTATAACCATTTATACACTCTTTTAGAAATTAATTTCACGAAACACTTATGTCGCGGTAGAGAGATCCATTTGTTAGTAAAGGAGTTGAAGTTATCAGCAGGTAGATCATATGGGTTGCGGTCACAGAAACCATGGTTAAGTCGCAAATCACGAAGTTGAGTTATTCGACTTTGAAGTTGCACCAACTGAACTTATAATATTGGTAACAAATTTTGTAACCTGTAGGTCTGGACCAATGAAAGAGTGATCTTTCTGAATCTGAAGTCAGTTTAGCCAATAAAAGTATTTTACCATCGAAAAAAAACTTAAAACCGTTGCTATGCTAAACAAGAAGTACTGAAAAATGGTGTCCGCTAAAAATAATTGTTTCTTTTTTGCCGAATTTAAAGGTAACTTTGACATTTTGGACGTTTGTAATGAGTACTTTGGTATTCTAACTGATGTCAAAAGCAGTGAAAGTTAAGGGAGTTGTGGTGATATTTTCCTAACGATTCTTACAAGATTACTACAATATTTAATAATAAGAATAATTATTCAATTTTTATGAAATTATAATCAGATTTAGTTATGAGAATAATTATTCGAGTTTGCAAGGTCGAAGTATATAGTGACCGATGGTGTGCAATATGTTACTGTTGTTAATTTTCTAAAGATTTGGTTGATGATTTGGGTGTGCCCAATATCGCGATACAATCAAGCTGTTTTTAATATCTGCAAAAATAAGTAATACACTTTCTTATAAATATACAGCTATTTCTTTGACAACCAGCTAAAATCTGTTTAGATTTTTAAATTCAGCATAGTTTTTTGGATCCAAGTACAGAAATCTAGATAAATATCACAATATCTTGATATTGATTGCTATGTCGTTTTGAAATGTAAACAAAACTTTACATTGGTTTTCGTTTCTAAAACTTTAATACCAGTTTTCTTGGATCTATGTTTTTGCACTAATGGTAAACGTGCTTCAGTTTTTTGACCATATAATCTGCTGTAATTAGGCTAGAATCAAAATTTTGTTTGCTAAATCTTGTAATCCCGACTTACCATGAATTCTGTGATCATGACACATATTAATAGTTAATGCACTGTTTGGAACTTATAGTGCTATTGTAGAACTACAATAAAAAATATGTCATCACTAACAGAAATTAACTACCAGTTTTGATTTTGTATAGGTGTCTTGTTTTCTATTACAGATTTTAATGTGTTTGCAGGACAAAATGAAGCAACTGCAAGAAGTTTATTATATAATTTATTTCAAATTATGTTCTTATGATAGAACTTTCCGTAACAAACTTTCATTTGGCTAATACTTGTATCCATTTTTGACTAAAATAAGTCGAACCAATTTGTTTCACTCCTACTACCTGCCCTAAATTAGTGCAAATGGTCATCAGAAATGTGCTTTCTTTGCGCTGCTAAAATGGCCCATTAAATGTACTTTATTTTGATGAAAACTCAAATATTGGTTAATTATTGGCCTTTCAAAAATACCGTAAAATACTCATCTAATTTGCACGTACGACTTAGCTGCCCAAGTTGTCAATGCATGGTACTGGAGCTTGTTATCATTTTGCTTGTTGAAGGTTGACTTGCAACAAAATTTCATTACGGTTATTTGGTATCAAAAGATTCACCTTGGCTTACTCTGCTGTGTTGTGGGTGCAAAATATGGAGAACTGTGATTACAAGCTCTTAAAAGCTAAAAAAGAAACAGTTAATCTCCGCGATCCCGAAACCGCCGTAGATTGGAATCAATTCATTTCTCTGACATAGTAAAATGATTTGGTTATTGTTTTGACACGTGATCTTCTCACATGAATTGTAAGTTCCGTAAAAGGCTCAATATAAAACTTCTTGTAGCACTAGTTTATGACATAAACTTTGGATTTCGCCAAAGAGCTCTTACCAAATATAGATGCTCGCTAGTTTACAATTTTGTTTTGGGTTGATCTAATCGTCTAGTCGCAATCTGATCATGTGACCCATGCTTCTTGCCAAACAGCGCGCATAATTTTCGCAGCATTTTTTGACTATCACAGGTGACCAACAGGTTTGTCATGCTTATCAGATGATGATATGCATTCCTTCGAGCTAAGGTTAAAAATTAAACCATTTTTTACGGTAGGTTTTGAGATATCAGTGCTCAAAGTGACATCAATACAGTGATGAGGAAACAGATGCTTGAGGACAATAGACATCGTTTCATTGAATGCGTGAAGCGTAATTGTGAAAATATTTGAATGAATGAGGTTGCATGAAAGTGTAAACAGAAGCCATCTTGTCGAGCTACGTTCCATTTGACCCATTTTTGGAACGGGATTCTAATCTTCGGCAATTTCGTGATGGCGGCGATTAACTTTTCGCTTTTGAGCTTTTAAGAGCATGTTATCACATTTCTACATATATTGCACATGCAACACAACAGAGTAACACATATGAATCTTTTGATACCAAATAACTGTAGCGTGAATTTTGTTGCATGTCAACCTTTAAGCATTAGTAATCTTTTAGAAAAATGACAAGATTTTCTTTTGGAAACATACCTTTCAAGCAACAACGGTATGCGAGTGCCACTGTACGTAATTTTGATTAATATTCTTAAACTTCGTAATCATTCTTAGTATTGACTAAGTATTATTGCTTTTTAGTTTGTGTATTTTCTTATGTAATTATTATCTGTGAATGTTTAGCTGAAGCTTGTGCAGAGCTGTCATCAACAACAATTTAGTTGAATGTCATTTACTAGTTTTTCCGTTTTACAAATTGGACTATTGGTGTATACAGCTCCTATTCACCCTTGCATGTTTATAGTTGTCATGTTCTTGCATTCTGGTTGCCTGTCCACTGACGATAGCACTTGTACAGACTATATGTAAGCATAGTGTCTGGGATAGGAACTGAAACTCACAGTTAAAACCTATGGTGACCAGCTCTAAACTTTACTTTGCAATAATATCTAAAAGCCAAGTCCAGATCAGGGTCAGACTACTGACTATGAATTTTACGAATGAGTAATTGCTTTTGAAATACCACTTCAATATTTGAAGTCCTTTTTTTAATAGGATATAAATAAGTTTTTACATTGCTTAACTCGCGTTCTGCTATTGCCTACAAATCACAATGGTGACAAATATCAAAGCTGGGATTGAGAGTCATAAGCTAAAATATCAGATGCACTTCTGCTTTCTCAGTTTTTTCCTTTTTTTGCAGCAAGCAATGAGCTTTCAATTGATTAGCTATGAAAAGAGTTTAATTTAAATCGGAAAATCATTCATTCAAAAAATGTGATATTTCTATTTTGTTATTACTAATTGCAGGGTGTTGCTATAACATGTTCTGCACCGACTTTGGTGCTAGACAAGTTATCTAAAGAATTGGCGATTCAAAGTTACAAAAGCTTACATATTTGGGGAGGTTTCTGGTCAGAGGAGAGCGGACAAAGGAACTTAGTGAAGGTAAATTAGGGTGTCAAAACACCAAAATAGTGAGTGACATAGAATGAACCTTGGTGAAAAACAATATTTTTTTAGATGTATTTTACAAATATTGAGATGAAAAATTTTGTGTTAGTCCAAAAATTTCAATAATATGTATTTGGACGATGTATCTAATAGTATGCAACAAGCTATAGCTTTTTTTAACTCTGAATGACACTCGTATTGCTTAACTTGCATTTTTGTACCATTTACAATCTCTGTTTGTGAGAAATGTACCTTTTGTTCCAAATCCTGTTCGGCCTGTCATAGCTGTTTTCTGCAGTAACCATTCAATTTTCGGGATAAACGGGGACCAGGGTCTTTTGTGGACAGTGAAAACCCACAAAATAAAAAGTAATGTTTTTAAGTTTATACATAAATAAGCCAAACTTTAAGGCCAAAACACTTGCATTGTTTCATAAGCATAATGTATTTGTTTCCTATGTGAAAAGTAAACTTAAGTTCCTTTCATTGACTTTTAGGTCATATTCTAACTTAAGTCCAAGTATTTTAACTCAAATTATGAATTTTTTGTAGTATGGGCATAGGTCAGATTTTTATCTGGTTGGAATAGCTGAACAGCAAATTTTGCTATAATGTACATGTAGGCCTATACCTATTATAACGCAAATTCCTCTCAATGTAAAGAATTTATGTAAAGCTTTTGTTTGACCAACATAAGTAATGCCATATAGGGTAAAGTGTCAAGTTGGTGAAAGTTCCCAAAATTATTAACAAAATTTTCATAGTTGTCCTTAAAAATATCGCTTACATTCTTGGTAAACTTGAGCAATGATAAGATGCATAGGGTTCGCTATTATAGATACCAATACATTGTTAAACTAGTTTGTCATTAGAGATTGTCCTTTTTGTCAAAAATATGTAAAATGATTCGCCTCGCAAGAAATCAGAAATATTTGAAGGGGATCTATCAGTGAAAGCTTTGGAGTGTTAATACAGACGGTTTCCTACTTACGAACATTCGAGTTACAAACAACGGTACATACGAACAGGTCTGCGCGTATATTCATCGATTATACCGACGGTATTACCGACTTATTAGCGGCAGAAAGAGGCGCTACATAGAAGCATCACCCAGCATCCACCTTCCTCTGCCCAGTTCGTTGCAGTGCATAAGTGCGTGAACGTATCTCCAGTGCGCAAAGAACTTTTTTTATTTTTCCTGTATGTATTGTAAAGGAGTTTGCCGACCTTTACTTGGCACGATCTAGACTAATAAATAAAAAGAAGAGAGTGTGTGTAGTCCCATTCAGCTTTTTTATTAGCGAAGGTAATTTCACTATTCGAGGAGCGTACATCTATCTGCTCTGCTCAAATAAATGAGAGCGCTCCATTATATTTAGTAATATCAACTGTTCCATCCTAACGGCAAACGGTGAGAACACCGGCTAACAAGGTGAATAAATAGGACCGCTAGCGAGTTGGTATGACAACAATAAAAGTGACGATAAATGATAGTGTTATACCATGATATCAGATATAACAATAGCATAACGAGTGAAACAATGATATAATAAAAAAGGACAACACATACGATCAATAAGAAATGCTGTGTCATGGCCCGGCGTCCACCACAGTATTCTCTCCATTTTATTAAAAAGTTTTTTTCAGTACAAACCAATTTACAGGTTACTTATACAAGCCTTAAACATACTAATATAAACCTTCAATATACTTATATACATGTAGGCCTTAAGCATAAGTTATAATACAAAATATAGCACTGAAGCAACTTACGAACAAATTCACTGTACAAACAATTGTTCGGAACGTAACTCGTTCGTAGGTTGGGGACCGTCTGTATACCAAGCTGAATGTCATGATATCTAGTCTCATCAAAATCTATCTTGCTCCCAAGCTCTTCCCGACGATGGATAAATGATAAGTCATACAGACACTGATTTTAATAGAAACTTCTAAACTATTTAAAGAATTTCAATAATGTCTATATAATTAATGATTAATGTATAATCCTAAATATTTAGGATTTGTTTGGAGTGCACGAGAGGACAACTCTGCTTTGCAGAGTAACCTGGCAGTAACCCTATGCTTAATTTGTACACGTATGCATTGCAGTGAAAGGCATATTCATACACATAAACCTTACAGTGTTAAAGGCCAACTGAATGAAAAGGGACTTTTATACAATTCATAGTCAATCTGTGCATGGAAAAAATTGACCGTGTAGACAGTTAGGAATTTTACTCAGCTTAAGAAGTTTTGAATCAACTTGGCTTGTACCAACAAATACCCTGGCAGTTTAAAGTGCTGTAAAAGATTATCAGTTGCAATAATTATGCATTCAAATATTGCAAATTATTACAAGGTTAATTAGCATAGTTTTTGTAGTGTCAGTCTAGCAAGGTAAATGTTGCAAGTTCAAATCCAGCGGGATGCAATATTTTTCCATTATCCAACGCTGGCTTTATATGGACAGACACGGTTTTCATCACAGTACAAGCTGAATGTGTAAAATTTTGTAGATTTTGGTGCATTTTGCTTAGAAATAAGAGGAATGGAAACGCTGTAATTATTAGTTTGTAAAATAAAGCTTTTCTTAACCCAACTATTCATTACATTTTATATTTAAAAGATACCATTCTCACCTAATAGTTTGACAAAAAAGCTTTAGCTTAAAAGAAAGCATTAATGATAATGTTTGTTATTTTTTACTTTTATTGAGTTAACTTGTGTTAACAATATCGAAACAATAATTTTTTAAGGCTTACTAGGTTAATTTTTTTTTAGGCAAAACATCAACATAGTGAGAACTGCAATCTCTTTAGGGCAAACATAATTATGCAGAGTTTCAGTAGGAAAGCATCTTCTGTGTGACCTACATTTAGTACAGCCACCAATATAGCTAGCTGCCAAAGCCTACTCTTCAAGTTTCTGGCCAATCTCCTAAGCGTTCTAAAACAACATGATGGAGCACACTTTTTAGTCAGTATTGTTTTAAAGCTGGTTTGATATCTTGGGAAAGTCTGTAAAATGAGTAGTGTTCAACATTCTCCTAATTTTTAACTATACTAACAGGTTAATAAATGGTTTCTTTGCAGGTAGAGCAGCATGTTTACCAGTGGAGGCAAAGTGGTCTAGATTGCCTAACCTTCAAACAACAAGTTGATGTTCAATTTCCAAAAAGGCATCCAGTGACTGGAATGACATCCAACCTTAAAGTTCTTTCTGTAGCTGGGCGTGTCTACAGTCAGCAAAGTTCTCTTGCGAATCGCTTCTAAGATCTCTAGCTAAAATCATATTTTAAACGTTGTGCAGAGCCATTAGTTACAGCTACCACAACTTCACACATTATACTCGAGGTGCCAGGAGATGGTCACACAATTTACAAGACAATTATAGAGCTCAGTGTTTTGAAGCTCTACAGCTTTATTTGATAGAAATAAAATATTCCACTTTTGTTGATAAATGTTTTATGGTATTCTTGTGAATGCTTTGATTTTTAATCTTTTGGTAATGTAACAGCTGTTTGGCCTGCTTTTGATAGGTTGCTCCTTTTGCACTAAAGACTTTTAGATTTATACAAACTCATTGTGTTTTAAGAATATTTTATTTGTCACCGTTGCACTCACTTTGTTTGACGTACTTATATTGAGCTTTCCTTTTCTGTAAACTCAACTCCTTGACGGGGTTGCTTAAAGAGTCAATTTTTTTCCTTTTGAGTAAGTTTGGGCTTTTTTTAAAAAAATATGCTGACCAATGTTGATAAATGCGAGTTAGATATACATGCATGAAATCTGCACAGTGTGTTCAATGTTACTGCATGGTTTCATCGAAAGCTCTTATCTGAAACCTTTTATAATCCAAAGGGCCCCACATATGCTATATTTCCCAGTTTTGCCTCAGTAGCAATGACTTGACTAAATCGAATTGTATAAGTAATAAATGTGGCCACAGGTATGAAAATCTCCCATGTTTGACATTTATGTTTTAAAAATTGGGTGTCTCTGGCTCTACCAGGCATATTTGGCAGCATGAATGTATGCACTGTTTTAATTAATATACGTTTTAAAAGTTTTCTATTTGACAACTAGGATGGTTTCAATACCAATTACTTGATGTCAATACCATCCTAGCTTTTATTGCAACTTATTACAACTTTTTTTAAATGGACAAAGTGTTTGTTTTTGCCATGCATGCCCACTAACAAGCTATTAAGGGAAAGCATAAGTTTTCAATTTTATGAATAATATGTATGATAAACTTTAGATCAAAGCACACACAGATGTGCCTGCAAATCGGTTTTCTTAGTTTCTGTTGACAAAATCCCTGAAATGGGGTTTCAGGGATTAGTTCGCCTTTTTAACCAATTGATAGAAAATTAAATGATGCAATAAAGGTTCATTACAAGTAAAAAGAACCAAACTAAATATCATAGTTAGCTAAATTTATATAAAAAGAAAAGAAGTAGAGCTTGGAACTAGGACTATCTAATTCAAGATATAAAAACATAATAGGAGGCTCTGAATTTAATGAGAAGATAACTTCTCTTGCAAAAGAGAAGACAACTCAGAATTTTGTATAAAAATTTTCAAATTTTACGCTAATGGGAAGTCCTCCATTTCAAACTACAGAGCCTCCTAACCTGCAAAATTTTTCAAAATGTTGAACTCTCCGGCAAAATTTATGCAAAATGCAAAATAGATACGTATGCGATCAGCATGACGAGTAGAGTTGTTTAAGCATGTTTCTAGCGAAGCCTCCTATCAGAAGCCTCCTATTATCCGAAAGCCCTATATCGTGGATATATTTTCCAAAGTGGCCTCCTATTCAATCTAATTTGACTATATATATATATATATATATATATACATATATATATATATATATATATATATGTATATATATATATATGTATATATATACATATATATATATATATATATATGTATATATATATATATATACATATGAATGTATATATATATACATTCAAAATATAAATGAATGTATAAATGCGGAATGACCTTCGGTATTGAGAAATGTGGAAGGCTAATTCTTAAGAAAGGCCATTCTATGCTCACAGATGGCCTAAGAATGCCAAATGGCACCATCGAAAATATAGAAGAAGGGTACAAGTACTTGGGGATTATGCAAAGCAACATCAACCACGAAGCATATATATATATATGTATATATATATATATACATATATATATATATGTATATATATATATATACATATATATATATATATACATATATATATATATGTATATATATATATATATATATAATTATATATATATATAATTATATATATATATAATTATATATATATATATATATATTTATATATATATCTAATCAAGTGGCCGGCAGTGAAAAGGCAATAGAACAATGCATATATTTATGCATATATGATACATAAATGTACATGCATGTACGTACTTATATATACACTTATCGAAATATATACAATTATATACATACTTATCTACATAAATTTATGCGTATAAGTTTATTTATTTTCCATAATGATATATCTAAATATCTTAATTTATATAGACAAACATTAATTTATGCATATAAATATGTATATACATGTATATATTTGGGTGAGTGTATATATAAGTATGTATGTACAGTTATATATTCATACATGCATAAATAGATATGTGTAAAAGTATCAGTTTTTTAGCTTTCTACAGTAGAAAGCTAGACAGGCGTGCTGTTTTACTGCTGGTACACCCCAATAGTGTAATGTTCATATGTTTTATTCCAATTTATTGTTTTCATTCCAATAATTTAATGCTCAAATGTTTTAAATGTTTTTTCTAAACTTATTTGACACCATATTTAGGGTTTATTTCCCATGCTCTTTTTTACTCTGCTGACTTATTCAGCAGAGAAAAAAGGAACATGGGAGATTGCTAAATGGTGGTCAAGGTCAAAATCTTTGTCAGCGGGCAATTGTATTACTTCGAGTAATAATAAGTAGTAGTGATAATAACAGTAATAATAGCCTCTAAATTCTCTCTCTGTTCGGTAAGACAAATACAGTCCGGTATCCCATTTTCAAATTTGTACCAGTGTTGAGAGGTACCAGTATCATCCTATTTATAGTTTTTTATTTATGTTTGTATCATTTATTATTATACAGTAACCTTGTATACCCACTCAAGCTTTTAAATTTTTATCAATAATTCAACAAATTCATAATTTTAATTTGTTTCTCATTTTGTATTAATTACATTAATATATATTAATTGTATTATTACCAAATCAGCTTTGAATGTAATCATAGCAAAACCGACTTAATTTAGCTATTACTTGCTAATTATCTCACATCTACATTTAAACAATTTTATAATTGTTTTATTTTGTTTCTCAAGTTATTTGACCTGCACCAAATATTTTCTTCTTGTTATCAAGTTTGAAAGTTGCAGTTATTTGACAATTTTTGCACGTCTATACAGTCGTTTTATTTTTCTTTTAATTTATTTAAACTTTTAATTTGTATAAATATGGCCTCTTTGTAGTCATATACTAACACAGCAAAAGTCGTGTATGATGTCAAGAATGCATGACACAATATGAGCATAACTGAAATAACTTCATAATTCGCTCACAATCCTTCTTTCTTACACTTTAAAGTGACAGCAAAAAAGCAAAATGAGTACAGGAATCAAGTACGATACTTTAGCAGTGCTAAAAAACGTTGAGAGAGTTATCTTAAGACCGTTCGCGCGTCATGGACATATGGTTGCATATTCGGTGTACGACCCACGATCAGACGATTCTTCCTTGTTGTTCTATCTGCTGGCATATGAGGATACTGAAGAAACATACAGTGTTCCTGAAAAAAGAATTCCAGAACTGTTTACAAAACGAGGCTTAAGAGCTGCAAGTACTCCTATGACAATATATTCTAAAGCTGACAATGATAAAGTTCTTGGAACAATTGATAGCAAGTTTTTACGTAGCAGTCAAAATCCAACAGAATATATGACATTTTCTAGTCGAACTCGTACAGATGTTCAGGAAAAAGCATATCCAATAGATACTAAATACCGTCCAAGAAATGCTTGTATAAAGGTAAACGCCCCTGCAGCAGGAATGAAGATTAACTTTGACATTCTTACAAATCTATTCAGTAAATACTCCATAATCCTTGCTTCTCTGAAAATTCTTTACACTGAGTTTAATTTTTCCCGATCTCCGATGCCAAGAAATCTTCACATTTCCTACGGAGTCGCTCTACCACCAATTATGCCTCCACCTGACTTCACATCCCCAGCAAGTGGTTTAAACCTATTTGGATCAGTAAAAAAGTGTTTTTTCCGTATTTCCTGTCGGAGCAAATCTGAAGATAAATACGCCGAGCTCATCGATTATGATTCTCATAATCTTATTGTTGTGATGGTAACATGTAAAAAACAAAACACACTATTTACACATTTCAATAATGTGTATGGAGAACCACACTTTTATACAACTAAACAAGATGGATCTTCAAAAATAGAGGCTTTTATGACATCTGGTCAACTTATTGGAGCTGTTGACACAGAGAACTCCAAGACTTATGATGCTCAAGGTGTACAGGTTATTTCCAAGTGCTTGAGGACTGTTTTTGACAGAGATGAACAAATGCAGAAAAGGATACAACTTGGCCATCATATTGATAAAGAAGTATGCAGAACAATGGACTATAGAAACATCGGCCAAGTGTTATTTGAATGTGATGTTAACCTTAGGGTTGACTTTAAAGCCTTACTACTTAGTGAATTGGTGAATTTCTCTAGTGTCTTCTACTGTCTGAGGCAACAATTTGTGAATCCAAAGCTTTCATTCTACCCCTTCTGTTCAAGAGTGCCAAATGCTCCAACAGCTGCACCTTATTAATTCATCAACTTTCTAATTTCACAAAGGGCTTTTACCAACTGTAACAAAAGAACATTTTATTGTTTTAAACATACTTTTATAAAGAAACTAACATGAGAAGAAATATATTTGATGCTAAAATAATGTGACCACTATACTTCTTTCTTTCAAGGTCCAAAATGAAAAAAAATAAATGTATTATAGCTAACTAGTATGGTAAAATAATTTTTTTCATTCCTTACAAAGTCCAATATCAAAATCTGAAAATATAGCTTTAGTATGTATTTGCTAACAAGCAGTTTAAAATCTTGTCTAGCAATGGTGCACCTGAAAATTCTCGTAAATGTTTGATCGATTTAATGAGTGATAAAATTTGTTTAAAAAACAGAAAAAGCATAATATGCTTTATTATTTATTTTGAGGTATTGACTGATGTTCTAAAAAAAGAATCAAGGAGATTGACCAACCAGAAGCTGAGATATAGCCAGCCAGACACAGATCTACCAAAAAACATAAGTGTTTTGGTAATCCTCATATTAGCATCAATATATGACGTATGAAACCGACTTGTGTGCCATTGGTCAATTAAGCCAACTAATGCACTCTCCTATAACAATCACGGCGTTTTTATTGGTTTAATTCCTAGAAGTATAGAACAATCAAGTTGGGCCTAACAATCGTTGCTCTGAGAATTCCGAACCAGTCTCTCTGACGTGTAGATTAATTTTAGCATGAAATAATTACACACATCTATTATTTCGCAATATTTCGCTATCTTGCTAGTTCAGCTCAGTTTTGTTGTTCTCCCACTTAGCTTCCCTATTCAGACTCATCTTTAGCGCTGTTCAGATTTTTTTAATTTATAGCTAATAAATGGAATCAATTAAATCAATCATCAATATCGGTTATCATTTGGAATTTTCTACAAATTATATTAGTTACATCATTTATTTTATACACAGTTATATTATTATTTTGCATAATATGCATTATGATTATTATGTTAATCTTAAAAAATATTCATAGATAAGATAATAGATA
Organism: Watersipora subatra; assembly: GCF_963576615.1. Classification (NCBI taxonomy): domain Eukaryota; kingdom Metazoa; phylum Bryozoa; class Gymnolaemata; order Cheilostomatida; family Watersiporidae; genus Watersipora; species Watersipora subatra. The sequence continues at coordinate 44,295,374 of NC_088715.1, read as the reverse complement.
AATAGATAAATAAATCAAGTTATTTTTTTCTTTTCTGACAGCAAGAGCAGCACGGTCAAGTTATTCTTTTTAAAATTATGGCTGTAGTGAACTTACAGTCTGTTAATAGTGACGATAATCATGCGCATCAACTGAATGCTGCAGTAGGTACACAGTAGAAAGATGATGAATGAACGAAAATTCATATTCCCATTTCTTATTCTAAACAAACAGCATATCACGGGTATCGTATAATATAGACTATACACGCGCCGTTCGTTGAACAGAAGATCTTCGGAGCATATCCGTGAAGATTGAGTTAAAATTTGAGGCAAAATGGTCAAAATCTGCTCTTATGTTTTGAAAAATCGTGGCAAGGGCAAATGTCTTTATCACACAATGTTTGCTTGGTTTTCCTGAGAAATCAGAGCTAGTTTTTAAATTCTTTACTATCGCGAGAAGCGTTTCACATCTCGTAGCCTAAAACAATCAGTATATCATTGAACTTAAAACTCCTGGAATGGCAATCACATGACTCTTACGTTGTTAGTGATACGTAACGTATGCGCCATATTGGAGAGCTAATCGAATTCTAGTTCCGTTTGTAAACAAACGGTGAAAAATGACAGAAATGTACATAATGAATAGTTATATTCCAGCTGGGTGAAAACTCCTCCTACACAACGTTGAGAGTGCCCTGATAGAAGAAAACCTATTTATAACATATGGAGTGGGATATATCAAATGATAAGTAGATGTAAAATAGATTTTCGTGGACCATGTTATTTATACAAACTGTTGTATTACAGATGCATAAACCCAGAAAATGATATATTCATTCAAGCAAATAAAAACTGTTCCATTATATTAAAATTTATATTACATATGCATAAATGCATATGGAAAAACTTAGCACATGAAGTATTTCGATAAAAACAACACATAGGTATGCTGCCAAAACAGAAACTGTTTTCAAGATTTAAGTGATAATAGCTTATGAATGTATGATATGTATAATACAGTATCTGTAAAAGATGGAATGAACTACTGCAACAACTAAACGGAAATTAAAAACAGTTGTAATAGAGGATAGTCAAAATAATGCAAACAAGGAAATGCAGGAATTAGTGTAATCAGATGATTAAACTTATACATACACGTTACAGAAACTGTGTAAAAGGAGATTTGTATAGCACTGGATATTGAGTCAAGGTGCATCAGAGTTTCTTAGAACTAAATCAGATTAGGAATAACAGCACAAAAGCAGTTGCAGATGAACATGACAGTGATTACATTGTTACTGGCCTTTAAAAAGTACTACTTTAGTATTGTATACCACAAAGATGCACCTTGCAGTTTGAGTGTAGGATTTTAGCACAGTGATGCTGTCGGAGATCATAAAACGACTGAACAAGGTTTTTCATCAATGCAGAGGTTGGATATGCCATCTGCCGTATCTGTAAGGTGTTTACCAAAGCATAACACATCACTAGATCTTACAATACTGATAAACTACACCACGCAATGGAGTGGATCTGGCTTTGTATTAATAGGAAAGTATTGATCTGCAACTAGCAGGATCCTGATGACACCGTCTGATGGACGCACTAATTATACATTGTTTTGTAGCTCGAGCAGAGTATAGAGATGTCGTTACTGGATGTGATGTCGGTACTGGATGGACTTAGTGGTAACCAGCGACTGACGGCCAATGTCACGACAGCACTTTAGTTAGCTTTTGCACAATGTAGCCAGCTATATAGACTATACTGTTGCCTATAACAGAAATTTGACATCCGAAATCATTGGGTTCCGAAAACTGATCAACTTATGGAGTAGCCTGTATGATGAGAATCTCGTTTTGAGCAGTAACATTCCTAGTTTTACCAGCATTGGATTTTGCACCACATTAGCTAATAAGTTTGCGAAAGGTAGCCTTAAACTGAGTAACAGTAGGATTACTATTCCAACCACCTAAACAAAAGCGTCAATTATAACATTTACATAAAATCAACAAAAATGAATGTCTTACTCACATAAATATAGTACCCTTAATATATAACAATACAACTAACAAAATAAGCGAAAATAAAACAGCTCAAATGCTACCATATCGCTATGTAAAATGAAAATGTGGCAATTTTCACTGAAAGTCATTCACACCCATCTTAGGCATAAAGCTTAAAGGTTGACTTGCAACAAAATTCACATCACAGTTATTTGGTATCTAAAGATTCACCATGTTTTACTCTGTTGTGTTGTAAGTGCCAAATATGTGGAAATGTGATGACAAGCTCTTAAAAGCTCAAAAACAAAACGCCGCCGTAGATTGGTATCTGTTTATTTTTCTGACGTAGTCATTACAGTTTGGCCAAACTACTTTAAGTTGAACAAACTTGCAGCACTGTGCTTGGCAATATGGTTTTAAATTCAATCATTGAAAGGCATCATTCAACATTGAAAAATATTACCTTTAAATGACTTCTGTCGAACGTTTTAACCTGTTGTCAAAACATGGATCATTGAAATGTTTGTTGCAGATAAGTGCCCAAAGATCAGGCTTATTCACTTTATGCAGTTGCGATACCATTGTAAATACCGAGAGTTCTCAGTTGCTTTGTTTGGAAATCTAAAAATTAAAATGAAACTGTAGTAGTTAGTTAGCAACAGTAGTAATAACAATAGTATTATTACTCTTATCTCCTGACTGCTAGCTATATCCAGGTACAACAATAAATAATATTATACGCACTACAAACATTTTTTTACATTTTTTTTAAATATAAATATTTAAAATGTTCTTCTTTCAGAACGAAGGTTTTTTATTATTTAAACTTGGAATTTTTTATATTAATATTTCAGAACTACAAACCATTACGTTATTTCTAAATATAAATATTTAGAAATAACGTAATGGTTTGTAGTTCCGAAATATTACAAAATACAGTCAAACTCGTACACTCAGTAGTGGCATTGATCGACTCTCACTCACCCAGTGACTAGTGTTGTAGAACTAACTAGTGGCAGTACTAACTAGTAGTAGCACAACTAGTAGTAGTCATAGACTTTAGCAATAGTATTAGAACTAGTAGTAGAAGTGACTCACTTGTGAAATGTCATGCCCTTTCCTTTGAAAGTCCATTCTTGCGGTTTCTGCAGTTTATGGAATAGCAATAGCACTGTGCACCTACACCCTTCTCTATCTTACACAAATTATTAGTAGTAATCTCAGTTGTCTGTTCTTTTGAATTAGCGGTGTATTCGTGATCTTCCATAGCTGTTAAATCTGAATTTAGATTTCTTTCTTACATTGAAAACAATGAAATTAACTCAAACGGTCACTGAAAATGGTGTCGGCCGAATTTCCGTACTCACGAATGACCTCTTCAATTCTAGGGGTTTTGAGTTCAATGCATTTTATGTAATGGCGGTAAGGGCGCGCAACTCCAGCACATGTCCAATAAGTCGATTTCATACGTCACAGTTCTCGGGATTTTCGAAGAGTTTTTCCTCTGACTCGTTTGTAGGTAGACCTGTGTTTGGCTGGCTATATCTCAGCTTCTGGTGGGTCAATCTTCTTGATTCTTTTTTTATAACATCAGTCAACACCTCAGAATGAATAATAAAACACAATAGTATTATGCTTTTTATATTCTTTAAATCTATGTCCAGTTACAGCAATTAAAATTTAGCAATGAAAAGTTTGCATGGCACTGGACTAGTATTTGACACTTCCAGATCTAAAGGCGGTGAACTCAACCATTCAGCTACGTGAATTACAATAGATTCATTAGGAAAATAGTCCTTGCATTGGTTAAGATATTTGCTTAAAGCATTTGCTTTGGGTTAATAAGTTGCACTACTGACTATCAGGCATAATGCTTGTTAAGCTTGCCTAAATCTTAGGTATAGTTTTAGTAAGACTCTAGATTAAATCAAGCTTTCCAAGAAGGTTACACAAATTCATAAAATCATTACTGTGTTATCCATGCAACACCGGACTAATGGCTAGGATATATATATATATATATATTTGAACCTACTATATAAGTGGCAATCGTTGTGTGTGTGTGTGCATGTACGTGTGTGTGTGTGTGATTGAGTGTCCGCATTATAGAGTACCGTACTTTTCGGACTATTACCTGCTACTAGGTATCTTGGGCGCATTAACGGAAATCTCCGGTTAGTACACGCCTCTATTATACATAACCTAATCATCATCGTTTTTACACGGAACACGTCATATCTGGTTAGCGCGCCTCTTTACGGCGCCCAACAACATTGGTGCGTTTGAAACAGCAAAATTGCTGCCGTGTTAGAAAGCACCGTCCTGAGTTTGGCGGCCTATACAGCTATACAAATGTACTAATCATTAAATAAAATAAATTTTGAATACGTAAATGTTTGAAACGTAAATTAATGAATAGTAATTTACGTTGGTTTCTTGGGGCCACTGGAAAACGCAGTTCTCACCTATTACATTTCTACATAAAAAAGGTAAGTATTCCTTAATCAATGTTGTATTGTCTATGAATTGCCACACTTCCACTACATAAACCTTTCACTTGCGTCCGTGTACAAATTTAGCTATCGGCCTACTGCCAGCCATTTTGCCGATATTGATTCATGATATTTTTTCAATTTCAAACTCCATCTATAACGTTTGTTTTGGTTATATAGTAGATTTTGCCAACATGTTAACAAGCACTGCTATGCAAAAAAATCATTGTATCTATACTTTGTGCATTTTAATTATCTGTGTAATCACAAAAATCTGAAATGGCTATAGTTTCATCAACATAAGTAGTTATTTGTTTTTTAACTCGAACGCATTTAATGAACTCGCACAGAAAATCTTTGTTTTCAAGTTGGAAATTCTCAAACGAAAATTTAAAATTAAATTTTAGGCTAATTTTATAGAGAGATCTTTGGACCACACTGTCACTACTATGAAAGTCTTAAAGGTGGGTGGTTATGTGATCAACGAATAATAAAATTCAGTTGCTAGCAATTGCTGGGAAAGTGGCAAAAATGTGTTTACGGCGGTCGACCATGGAAAGCGCATGAATGAGTCTACTTCAGTGAAAGGGTTGAAAACGTTGGATTTGCGACTGTTTGTGATAGTAAACATGTTCATTTCCTTCCGCAGCTGAGTTACTTTTACTTTTTTTTCTAGCTACAAGTACTACAGATCTACAGCTACTACAAAACTTGCACGGGCACTCCGAGCGTTGCGATAGGCGACGGTGAGAAGAAAGCGAGTAGTGTATATTACAAAAAAGCACACCATCTCATTCAATTTTAGAAATGCTTGAAGCAGTGCAATGCCGTCCAAAAAGCCTACTGCCCAACAGATTGATTCCCATAGAAAAAGAGACCGAATTTTCAAAGCAGCAGCTAGACGAGCAGAAACTGCAGAGCAAACGCAGCTACGCCCACAACAAAGCGGAACTGCAACTGCATCTGCATCTGCTAGAAGTGCAGAAACTGCAGAGCAAACACAGCTACGTCTACAACGAAACAGAATAGCAGCTGCTAGAAGAGCAGAAACCGCTGAACAAACACAGGTACATCGAGAGCAGGCCAGAAAAGATGCTGCAGCCGCTAGAAGTGCAGAGACTACTGAACCAACCCAGCAGCAACTCAAACGGCTCAGAGCAGCCGCTACATTGGCCAGACGTGCAGAAACCTCCAAGCAGATGCAGCGGCAACAAGCTGAATTTTCTGAGCAGATGAAACAGCGACAACAGCGAGATGCACCAACTACAGCAGCTGCTACCAGGCACCGTGTATGGACAGAAAACTTTGCACTTGACTACAGTCCTGCAACATAGTATAGGGCCAAATTTTTCTATGGGTCGAATGTCCAAAAAAGCTCCAGATGTAATGCCTTACGTTGAAAAGGCGAGAGGCCATATATGTAGTTTATATAGTAGATTTTATTGATAATAAATTTTATCAACAACCACATTACTACTGCACAGTTTGTATATACCATGTCAAAACACAGGCTATTGACGAAGAACTGGTGAGTCATTATTAATGTTTCAAATATGTAGAAGTCACAATTCAATAAATGCTGGTGATAGCTAAGCAGTGCAATAGGAAAATATTTTCTAAAGTTTCTTAAAATATGTAATTTAAAATATGTAAAACTTTTCAACACTGCCAGTTTGAAGAACTTCAGTTTGCCTAGCAATATCAATTTCATTATCAGTTCTGTGTACAAAATTAGGACAATTCCGATTTGAGTGGTTCGAGACTGATGCATTGTAGACTAGCTGTGAAGCACATTGCATATTTCCATTGGTCTCTCCAACATTATCGAAATGTACAACTCCATATGTGTATGTAGTCAGATAGGCTCAAAAATTTCAGTAGATTTCATATTTGGAGTTGTTTTACAGTTCGAAAGACAACTCTCAATCAAACTATTGCTTTACGTAAATCTGTTTCCGAACACGGGTAATAACAAAACAAAATGAAATTTATGTCAATCCAGCATCCAGTTAAAACTGGTGGACAAGTGAAGTACTGTGACTCACCTTCCTTCAGAAGTTGACCAGGCTCCTTTTCTTAGATGGACTTAAGCACATATTTTTTATTAGAACACAATGTTCCATAAGCATATGTTCCTTGTTTGCAAAACTCTTTCATTAGAGTAGGCCTGGAATACCAATTGTCTATGACCAGTATATGACCTGGTTTAGCATATTCTGCATAATTTCAAAAACAACCTGGTGTGCTACTCGGTGTGATACTTACTGCAGTTATCAGAATCAAAGCTTGCTTGATTGAAAACATCTTGTGGTTTATAAATAGTACCCAGGTCACTATCTTCAGATATTGGTGTTGAAGCCCTAGGCACATCATCAATGACATCATCACACGCAACCCCTGAACTGTTTTTACCTACACGTAGCAAATATAATCGATAATAAGTAAAAACTAAAAAGTAAACTACTTGCTTTCAAACTTCTCACAAAGCCATGAATCAAAATAGTGTTTTAGTAGCTTTTCAGGGTAAATATTCAATAAAGTTTGAAAACAAATTAATCTACGGCAGCTAAAAATCCATAATAAAAGATGCAAATTACTTTCTGACACTGTAGATGTAAACACATAAAGTCATACATATGATTACTGTGGTCAGTGTTCACTATCAATCAATCCAAACACACACGAAGTGTGCCTTCAAGTTGAGACTGTTTGATAGCATATGCTGATGATGGTTAGTATATGCCTGATTAACTGTGGGCGAAACCATTGGACGCAAATGAAAAAAGAAATTGTTATTGTCTTGAAGTTCCACATGGAAATCATGAAATTATTTTTCATTTTGGGATAAACAAGGGATTATTTCATTCTGAAATAAAAAATCTAAAACTTATTTGATTAAAAATGTTGTAATCATGTGTAGCATAAAAATAAATATCTTACGCCTTTAAAATTTAGTTTGTTGGGAAACCACAACAAAAACTTTGGTTGTTTGGTGGAAGTATAAAGTCATTCCACATAGTGCCCCATCAAACTTACCCTCCGCCGTGGGAAAGTTATCATCTTCTTCTTGAACATCACTTTCGTTGCTATTTTCTTTACATGAGCTGATTAGTACACTTGATTCAATTAGGAAGTTTCCATTGCCCAGATAAACCTTTTCCAAAAATAGCAGACGACAGATTTTCAGAACAATTAATATCTATCATGTAATTTGCAGGTCAAAAATCAATTGTCTAATCACATATTGGGTATCAAAATAATGCCCAGGCTTTTAAACTTGATTTGGAAAATTAATAAATTAATTTAGCTAAAAGGCTAAGCAATACAGCGACTCAAAATTTATAGCAATGAGATATCTAAACAACCCTGGTTTGATCTCAAAACATTCAGATCTAGAGTCAGTGAACTTGACCATTAAGCTACACAGAATACAATAGATTCATTGGTCAAATAGTCATTACATTGGTTAAGATACTAATGCTCAAAGCGTTTGCTTGGGGCTAACAAGTAGTGCTGCTCACTGTTATGCATGAGCTCGCTAATCTGCTCACCGTTATGCAAAACGGTGAGCAGATTAGCATATTTTATATATGTATATATATAAAAATTGTTTCCTCACCGCGGATACCCCGTATGGGTGGTAAATTCTGCTCTAACTCGGGTCTCCTACCAGAGACCTGGGAGTTTGAGCACTCGCCTCAAGATCTTAGCTGTTCCCAATAGCGCACTTTTCTGCAACTCACCTGAGTTGATTGTTGTTGGTATTTGGGCAAGCCACATTTTATGCGCCAGTGTTATTGCGCCCAGTGCCCCAATGACTACTGGGATTACAGTTGTTCTTACATTCCAGCATTTTTCAATTTCTTCTCCACGAGGGAGATATTTCTTTACCTTTTCTTTTTCTTTGCTGGCTATATTGTAGTCATTGGGTACTGCTATATCTATTATAGTAGCCCTTTTGTTCTCCTTGTCTACCACCCCTATATCTGGTTGGTTTGCTAGGACATGCTTGTCAGTTCGGATGTAGAAGTCCCAGAGGATCTTAGCGCGGTCATTTTCATATATATATATATATATATATATATATATATATATATATATATATATATATATATATATATGCTACATCATCATGCTACAGACAGTACTGTTTCGGCTATTGAAGCCTCATCAGTGCAGCTCAGAGCTTAGGCAAGGGACAAAAATCCCAATACCAATGAGAGTTGACTTCCTGCCACTAAACAACTAAGTTGCCTCGCAGACTTTAAGAAAGTCAATGTGCTGGCACCAAAGTGCTCAAATCACAAAAGTGATGAGCTTTGCACAAATTCTAATAATAGTATATATATATCTATATATATATATATACAGATATATATCTATATATATATATACTATATATATATATGTATATATATATACTATATATATACACATATATATACTGTATATATATAAATATATATATCTACTATATAAACGGCAATCGTTGTCTGTCTGTCTATCTATCTATCTGTCTGTCCGCTTTATAGAGTACCGTACTTTTCGGACTATTAGCCGCTACTAGGTATCTAGGGCGCATTACTGGGAGTCTTCGGTTACTGCACACCTCTATACATAACCTATTCATAGTTTTACACAGAGCACGTCATATCTGGTTAGCGCGCCTCTTTACGGCGCCCAACGACATTGGTGCGTTCGGTACAGTAAAATTGCGGCCGTGTGAAAAAGCGCCGTTCTGAGTTCGGCAGCATATACAGCTATACAAATGTACCATTCATTAAATAAAATAAATTAATGAATAGTAATTTACATGCGATTAATATTTACTGCCAACGTGTACCGAAAAGGTCACACGAACGTTGATTTCTTGCGGTCACGGGAAAACGCAGTTCTCACCTACTACATTTCTACATAAAAAAGGTAGGTATTTCTTAATCAATGTTGTATTGTCTATGCATTGCCACACTTCCACTACATAAACCTTTCATTTGCGTCCGTGTACAAATTTAGCTATCGGCCTACTGCCATCCATTTTGCCGATATTGCTTAATATGTATACGATATTTTTTCAATTTCAAACTCCATCTATAATGTTTGTTTTGGTTATATATTTCATTTTGCCAACATGTTAACAAGCACTGCTATACAAAAAATTGTTGTATCTATATTTTGTGCATTTTAATTATCTGTCATGTGTCATCAACATAAGTAGTTATTTGTTTTTTTTTTAACTCAGACGCATTTAATGAACTCGCACAAAAAATTTTCGTTTTTAAGTTAGAAATTCTCGAACGAAGATTTAAAATTAAATTTTAGGCTAATTTTATAGAGAAATCTTTGGACAACACTGTCACTACTATAAAAGTCTTAAAGACCGTTGGTTATGTTATCAACGAATAATAAAATTCAGTTACTAGCAATTGCTGGGAAAGTCGCAAAAATGTGTCTATGGCGGTCGACCATAGAAAACGCATGAGGGAGTCTACTTCAGTGAAAGAGTTGAAAACGTTGGATTTGCCACTGTTTGTGATAATAAACATGTTCATTTCCTTCCGCAGCTGAGTTACTTTTACTTCTTTTTCCAGCTACGAGAACTACAAAAACTACAGAACTTGCACAGGCACTCCGAGCCTGGCGATAGGCAGCGGTGAGAAGAAAGCGAGCAGCGTATATTACAAAAATCACACCATCTCATTCAATGTTAGAAATGCTTGAAGCAGTACAATGCCTTCCAAAAAGCCTACTGCCCAAACGCAAAAACAGATTGATTTCCGTAGAGAGAGATTGAATTTGCGAAGCAGCAGCAAGACGAGCAGAAACTGCAGAGCAAACGCAGCTATGCCCACAACGAAACAGAACTGCTGCTGCAGCTGCTAAAAGAGCAGAAACCGTCGAACAAACACGGGTACATCGAGAGCAAGCCAGAATAGATGCTGCAGCCGCTAGAAGTGCAGAGACTACTAGACCGACCCCAGCAGTAACTCAAACGGCTCAGAGCAGCCGCTACATCGGCCAGACGTGCAGAAACCTCCGAGCAGATGCAGCGGCGACAAGAACATGATGCACTAGCTACAACAGCTGCTCACCGAGCTGAATTTTCGGAGCGGATGAAACAGCGGCAACAGCGAGATGCACTAACTACAGTAGCTGCTACCAGGCGCCGTGTATAGACAGAAAACTTCCCGCTTGACTACAGTCATGCAACACAGTATAGGGTTGAATTTTTTCTATGGGACGAATGTCCAAAAATGCTCCAGATGAAACGCCTTACGTTGAAAAGGCGAGAGGCCATATATGTAGTTTATATAGTAGATTTTATTGATAATAAATTTATCAACAACCGCATTACTGCTGCACAGTTTGTATATACCATGTCAAAACACAGGCTATAGACGAAGAACTGGTGAGTCATGATTAATGCTTCAAGCATGCAGAAGTCTCAATTCAATAAAAGCTGGCGATAGCTAAGCAGTGCAACAGAAAAATATTTTCTAGAATTTCTTAAAATATGTAAAACTTTTCCATACTGCCAGTTTGAAGAGCGTCAGTTTGCCTAGCAATGTCAATTTCATTATCAGTTCTGTGCACAAAATTAGGAAAATGCCGATTTGAGTAGTTCGAGACTGATGCATTGTAGACTAGCTGTAAAACACATTGCATATCTCCAATGGGCTCTCCAACATTATTGACATGTACAACTGCATATGTGTATGCAGTCAGATCAGCACAGAAATTTCAGTAGATTGCATATTTGGAGTTGTTTTACGGTATGAAAGACAACTCTCAATAAAACTATTGCTTTACGTAAATCTGTTCCCGAACACGGGTAATGCAGCTAGTATATATATATATATATATATATAACTATATATATAGATATATATAGATATATATATATATATATATATATAGATATATATATATATATAACTATATATATATAGATAATTTATGCAATCTTTACTATAACAACAGCCATGTCCGTCTGTCTGCAGTTGAGCATTATTCGTAATAATGGGTAATATATGTATATATATATATACATATGCATAGACTAACCAAATAGGCAATAGAACAATATATACAATGCGTATATATGCATATATGATGCATAACTGTACATACATGTGTGCATTTATATATACACTCATCGACATATATACAAGTATACCCATATTCATTTACTTAAATTTATGCGTATGTTTATTTAAGTTTAAATACTTTTATATGTTTATATATCAAAATATATTTATTTATATAGACTTATAAACGTTAATACATGTATATGTATATACATGTATATGTACATAAAGATATTTGGGTAAAGTTTATTCAATTTATTACTACAACCATTGGTTTCATACAGCCAGCGAGCTAGCTGCAATCGTCAGGTAGTGTGAATGTGTACAGTGCAGTTGTTTTCATCACTAAATGTTAAGAGGATTAAAAGGATTAAAAAGCTAAAAGCTTGAAACTCAAAGTTGGAATTGCTCTCCATAGAAGTATAATTGGCCATTATGTGTTCTCAAGTAAATATTAGACCCGAGCAGGCAACTTTAAATAAACGATCAGAGCTCATGTCATCATGTAGACACAGAAACAAATATTTACTTAAGAACACATAATGGCCAATTATACTTCTATGGATAGCAATTCCAACATTGAGTTTCAAGCTTTTAGCTTTTTAATCCTTTTAATCCTCTTAACATTTAGTGATGAAAACAACTGCTCTGTAGACATTCACACTACCTGACGATTGCAGCTAGCTCGCTGGCTGTATGAAACCAATGGTTGTAGTAATAAATTGAATAAACTTTACCCAAATATTTTCATGTATTTTAGCTCTATTTTATATTGAGCACTCTTAGTGTACATATATGAAACAAAGTATATATGCGTACATGTATATGTATATATTTTGATAAGTGTATATATAAGTATGTATATGTACAGTTACACAGTATATATGTATATATTCATATATGCATACATATATATGTCTAAATATATCAGTTTTATTTAGCCTAATGGAGAACTAGTCAGGCGCGCTTTTTTACTGCTGGTGCATTCCAATAATTTAATGCTCATATGTTTTAGATGTTTTTTCAAAACTTATTTGACACCGTGTTTAGGGTTTATCTCCCATGCTCCTTTTTACTCTGCTGAGTTATTCAGCAGAGTAAAAAGGAACATGGGAGATTGCTAAATGGTGGTCAAGGTCAAAATCTTTGTGAGTGGACAATTGTATTATCTTGAGTAATAATAAGTAATAGTGATAATAACAGTAATAATAGTCTCTACATTCTCTCTCTGTTCGGTAAGACAAATACAGTCCGGTATCCCATTTTCAAATTTGTACCATCGCTGAGAGGTACCAGTATCGTCCTATTTAATGTTTTGATGGATAGCTTCTGCTTGAACAGTAACCTTTATTACACATGCAAACTTTTATGCATGAATTGTTATAAATAATGCAACAAATTCATGGTTTTTACTTCGTTTTCCAGTTTGTATTAATTGTATTATTACCAAATCAGCTTTCAATGTAATCATAGCAAAACAGAATTAATTTAGCTATTACTTGCTAATTATCTCACATCTACATTTAAACACTTTTATAATTGAAGAACTCAACAGAAGAACGATCAACGTCATATTTTCTCAATATGCTAGATTTAATTTCCATTAGATAGTTCTGGCCACAAACTTTAGTCTTAGTGACAAGCTTTCAGCTAAAATGATCCAGGTCTAGAGATATCCCTAATTAGAATAAACTAGCTCTTTGCAAAACTGATCAATGTCCAAGTTTTTAAACGTTAAAATGGCTATATCTTGTGTTTAAGCATTGTGACATTGACCGTTCTTCTGTTGAGGCCTTCATTTGTTTTATTTTGTTTCTTAAGTTATTTGAGCTGCACCAAATATATTTTTTTTTGTTATCAAGTTTGAAAGTTACAGTTATTCAACAAAATTTGAAAACCTACACAGTCGTTTTATTTTTCTTTTAATTTATTTAAACTCCTAATCTGTATAAATATGGGCCTCATCGTAGTTATATACAAAAATTCTATAAACTATATAAACACATTATATAAACTCATCGTAGTCATATGCAAACACATCATATAAACTATATAAACATAATATATAAATTCATCGTAGACATATGCAAACACATCATATAAACTATATAAACACATTATATAAACTCATCGTGGTCATATACAAACATCATATAAGCTATATAAACACATTATTTTAAACTCATCGTAGTTATATACAAACACATCATATAAACTATATAAGCACAATGTATAAACTCATTGTGGTCATATACAAACACATTATATAAACTCATTGTATTCATATACAAACACATTATATAAACTCATTGTAGTCATATATAAACACAGCAGAAGTCGTGTATAACGTCAAAAATGCAGAATTAAACTGGCAAACTTAAACCTTTTTTCTATAGATGTCTATGTACTTCAAAGTATCAGAATTGCGGTAAACAAGGAATCACTATTAGCCTGAGACAAAATGTGTTTTTGTAGCGTTTGTTTGAAAGTTCATCTATCAGCGTTTTAACGCAAAAAATGCGAAACTTCAGAATTGGTCAACAAAAGAATTAATTTTTATTGATATAAAAGACTACTTATTAATGATTTTATCTTATTAATGATTACTTGTTAGATTTTGTGAACAGTTTTCTACTGATCAGGTGATGTTATGGGCTCGTAAAGATAAAATAATGTCCAAGTGGCGGTCAAACGGAGGTGGCAATCAATTGGAAAGTGGCGGTCTATATTTCAACCCTTCTCTCAGAATTGCGGTCAATTGGAGGTGGCGTTCATATAAAGGTTGTGTTCAATTACACATTTTACACTATATTTTCATATACTCGTATGCATATATACAGGTCTAAATATATCAGTTTTTTGCCTGCTAAGTAACTAACCAGGCAGGCTGTTTTACTGCTGGCACACCCCAATAATGTAATGTTGATAAGCTTTTAATATATTTTCGAAACTTATTTGACTCCATGTTAAGGGTGTATCTCCAATGCTTCTTCTTACCCTGCTCAAAAGCCATATACAAACACAGCAAAAGTTGTGTATAACATCAAAAATGCATGAAAAAATATGAAGCATAACTGAAATAACTTCATAATTTGTTCACAAACCTTCTTTCTTACACTTTGAAGCCACAGCAAAAAACAAAATGAATACCGGAAACCAGTATGACACATTAGCAGTGCTAAGAAAAGTTGAAAGAGCAATCGTAAGACCGTTTGCACGTCATGGACATATGGTTGCATATTCGGTGTACGGCGTACGATCAGACAATCCTTCCTTGCTGTTTTATCTACTGGCATATGAGGATACTGAAGAAACATACAGTGTTCCTGAAAAAAGAATTCCAGAAATGTTTACAAAAAAAGGATTAAGAGCTGCAAGTACTCCTCTGACAATATATTCTAAAACTGAAAATGATAAAGTTCTTGGCACCATTGATACACAGGTTTCTACGTTGCAATCAAAATCCAACAGAATATATGACATTTTCTAGTCGAACTCGAACAGATGTTCAGAATAAATTATATCAAATAGATACGACACATTGTCCAAGAAATGCTGGCATACAGGTAAATGACGCCGCAGCAGGCATGAAGATTAACTTTGACATTCTTATGAATCCATTCAGTAAATACTCCATAATACTTGCTTCTCTGAAAATTCTTTACACTGAGTTTAATTTTTTCCGATCTCCAATGCCAAGAAACCTTCATATTTCCTACGGAGTCGCTCTACCACCAATTATGCCTCCACCTGGTTTTACACCACCAGCATTAGGTTTAAACCCATTTGGATCGGTGAAAAAGTGCTTTTTCCGTATTGCCTGTCAGAACAAATCTGAAGATAAATACGCCGAGCTCATCGATTATGGTTCTCATAATCTTATTGTTGTGATGGTATCAAGTAAAAAACAAAACATATTATTTACGCATTTTAATAATGTGTTTGGAGAGGCACACTTTTATACAACTAAACAAGATGGATCTTCAAAAATAGAGGCTTTTATGACATCTGGTCAACTTATTGGAGCGGTTGACACAGAGAACTCAAAGATTTACGATGCTCAAGGTAGACAAGTTATGTCAACCTGTTTGAGGACTATTTTTGACAGAGATGAACAAATGCAGAAAAAAATACAACTTGCCCATCATCTTGATAAAGAAGTATGCAGAACAATGGACTATAGAAACATCGGTCAAGTGTTATTTGAATGTGATGTTAACCTTAGGGTTGACTTCAAAGCCTTACTACTTAGTGAATTGGTGAATTTTTCTTGTGTCTTCTACCGTCTGAGAAAACAATTTGTCAATCCAAAGCTTTCATTCTACTCCTTCAGTTCAAGAGTGCCAAATGCTCCAACAGCTGCACCTTATTAATCCATCAACTTTCTAATTTCACAAAGGGCTTTTACCAACTGTAACAAAAGAACATTTTATTGTTTTAAACATACTTTGATAAAGAAAATAACATGAGAAGAAATATATTTGATGCTAAAATAATGTGACCACTATACTTCTTTCTTTCAAGGTTCAAAATGAAAAAACAATGTATTATAGCTAACTAGTATAGTAAAATAAATCTTTCTCATTCCTTACAAGGTCCAATATCGGATCCTGAAAGTATAGCTTTAGTATGTATTTGCTAACAAGCAACTTAAAATCTTGTCTAGAAAGGGTGCACTTGAAAATTTTACAGTAAATCTTTACAGTAATTTTATTTTTTTAAGTTTATTTGGCCTGCATGAAACATTTTCCTTATGATATGAAGTTTGAAAGTTGTTCGCCAAAGTTTGAAAATCTGTACAGTTGTTTTTATTTCCTCTCTTAATTTATTTCAATTGCACAAAACACTTTTCTCATGATATATAGTTTGAAAGTTAGAATGGCAAATAATTATATATTTTAAACACAAACAAATTTTCTTTCCAAAAACTTTTTTATTACTCGGGCAACGCTGGGTTGTACAGCTAGTAACTATATAATTCATCAATCAGATATTCACTCAAAATAGATAAAAAGTATTACTATATAAGTAGATAGATGTGTTGCTCCTGAGTTCTCTATTTTTGCTCACTGAGAACAACTATCAGTGTTCATTATATAGCCTATGGTATTTTCTGCACACCGAAGAGGCCGGCAGGTTCTTTTTCAAGAAACTAACCCTCGTTTGGTTGGAGTATATATATGTATGTACGTATATATGAGTGCATATATACATCTGTATACGAGTATGTATGCTGCATATGTAAATGTGTATTTCTATGTACAGTCAAACATGGATAACTCGCCCCCGGATAGCTCGACCACTTGGTTAACTCGAACGGTTTCTTTGGTTTGTTCCCATGTAATGATAAATTGCTATAGATAACTCGAACTCAACACTGTTAACTCGAACTGTTTTTTGCCCAACGACTACCAAAACGGTTGTTATCGCTTTAGAAAATCACTTTATTCCAAACCATAGCGGTAAACCTCAACTTTTTGTAATTCATAAGCTTCGTTATTACCACCATCAAAAATATTTTTGTCAACGACTTTTCTAAAGGTTTGGTGAATTCTGATTTATAATAAACATCCGCTTAGCGATCGCCCTTCGGAAGCAAGGTAAAGTGAGGTAATCTTTGCATAAACTTCAAGAAAAATTGGCAAAATTGATTTTGGGTAAAATGCTCAAAAGAAAAAGATGTCCTTTCTTTTGAGCATTTCAACGACGATCAAGTTTTGCCAATGTCAATCTAAAAAGTCCTGGCAATAACATCACCTCAAACAACAAACCAATCTCAAGTGATAGAAAAAGCTCTATACTTTTTGATAAAAACGTTTTAAACTTTACATTAAAATCATTTAATTTGAAACAAACCATTTGTGCTTTTGATTTATATTATAAATTGTATATGTACATGTATCTACTAATAAATAGGTAAATACATGGACTTGTGACAGTGCTCTGATAACTTGAACGCTCTGATAATTCGAACATTTTCGCTCGGTCCAGTGAAGTTCGAGTTATCCATGTTTGACTGTATCTATGTGTATGGATGTAGTTGTGTAATAATGTATATATTATATCTAAGCGCTTAAATCTCTGCATTAATGTTTTTATTTTCTGTTTAAACCTTTTGTCCTGTTATAGCAATTAGAATTTAGCAATGAAAATTTTGCTTGGCACTGGATTTGATCTCAGGACCTCTAGATTTAAATGTGTAAAACTCAACCATTCAGCTATTTAGATTACAATAGGTTCATTAGACAACCAGCCCTTACATTCAATAAGAAACTCACGCTCAAAGCATTTGCTGAGGGTTAATAACTAGCACTACTGACTGTCACGCATAAAGCTTGTTAAGCTAGCCAAAAACGTGAGTATATTTTTATTAAATTTTTTATAATAAATCTAACTTACAGGCAGGTTACACAAAGTCCTAAAATCATTACTGTATTGCCCATAGAACACCTGAAATTTGGTTGGGGTATATCTATCCAAATGTGAATATACCGTAAAACCTCTAATTGAATGTCACCTCCTATTGACTGCCACCATGAGAGAAGGGTTGGAAAATAAACTGATACTATCCAATTGAATGCAACCTCCATTTGGCTGCCACTTTAAAATTATTTGATCTTTATCATATCATATCGCACCATATCAACTGATCAGTAAAAAAGTGTCCACAAAATCGTAATAATAATGAATTGTTTATATCGTTACTAGTTAATTCTGTCGTCGTCCAATTCCAAAATTTTGCATTTTTTTCATTAAAACTTTGAAAGCAGCACCATATAAATAATCAAATATGATCTCAGGCTGGAACTATTTCTCTATTTAACACGGACTTCTAACTTCGAAATAGCCTACACATATAAAAAAACTGCTTAAATTTACAATTGTAGATAAACTTTCAAAGCAACACCATAGAAACAATTATTATCTCAAGCTGATAGTTCCTTGCTTAACACGATCCTGATACTTCTAAATATATGTACATACATATATATATTATATATATATATATACATATATATATATATATATATATATATATATATATATATATATATATATATATGTATATATATATATATATAATATATATATGTATGTACATATATTTAGAAGTATCAGGATCGTGTTAAGCAAGGAACTATCAGCTTGAGATAATAATTGTTTCTATGGTGTTGCTTTGAAAGTTTATATATATATATATGTATATATATATATATATATATATATATATATATATATATATATATATATATATATATATATATATATATATATATATATATATATATATATATATATATATATATATATATATATATATATATATATATATATATATATATGGTGCTTACCACCAACAAATATCTAAGGTTGGCGATCTTCACCAGACATATATGTGGCTGAACAAAGGAAACCTAACGGCCAATACAGAGTCGCTAATCATGGCAGCCCAGGAGCAAGTGCTCCCAACAAGGCAACTCCAAACAAAAATCTATCACACTAGAGACGATCCTAGATGCAGACTGTGCAAAGATGCACCTGAGACCATCCAACAAATCATCAGTGGATGCAGGCAGCTAGCAGGAAATGCATACACTGAGCGGCATAATAATGTCGCAGGTATTGTGTATAGAAGTCTATGTGATGAGTATGGCCTTAATAAACCACAACACTGGTGGGAAGCTCCTGGTAAGGTGAATGAAAATGACCGCACTAAGATCCTCTGGGACTTCTACATCCAAACTGACAAGCATGTCCTAGCAAACCAACCAGATATAGTGGTAGTAGACAAGGAGAACAAGAGGGCTACTATAATAGATATAGCAGTACGCAATGACTACAATATAGCCAGCAAAGAAAAAGAAAAGGTAGAGAAATATCTCCCTCTTGGAGAAGAAATTGAAAAATGCTGGAATGTAAGAACAACTGTAATCCCTGTAGTCATTGGGGCACTGGGCGCAATAACACCGGCGCATAAAATGTGGCTTGCCCAAATACTAACAACAATCAACTCAGGTGAGTTGCAGAAAAGTGCGCTAATGGGAACAGCTAAGATCTTGAGGCAAGTGCTCAAACTCCCAGGTCTCTGGTAGGAGACCCGAGTTAGAGCAGAATTTACCACCCATACGGGGTATCAGGGGTGAGAAAACAATTTTTTATATATATATATACATGTATATATATATATATATATATATATATATATATATATATATATGTATATATATATATATATATATATACATATATATATATATATACATATATATATATATATATGTATATATATATATATATATATATATATATATATATATATATATATACATATATATATATATATATATATATATACATGTATATATATATATCTACTATATAAACGGCAATCGTTGTCTGTGTATCTGTGTATCTGTCCGCCTTATAGAGTACCTTACTTTTCCCACTATTAGCCGCTACTAGGTATCTAGGGCGCGTTAACGGGATTCTCCGGTTAGTACACGCCTCTACTATACATAACCTATTCATAGTTTTACAAAGAGCACATCATATCTGGTTAGCACGCCTCTTTACGGCGCCCAACGACATTGGTGCGTTCAGTGCAGCAAAATTTCGGCCGTGTGAAAAAGCACCGTTCTGAGTTCGGCAGCCTATACAGCTATACAAATGTACTAATCATTAAACAAAATAAATTAATGAATAGTAATTTACATGCGATTAATATTTACTGCCAACGTGTAATGAGAATGTCATGCGAACGTTGATTTCTTGCGATCACGGGAAAACGCAGTTCTCACCTACATTTCTACATAAAAAGGTAGGTATTTCTTAATCAATGTTGTATTGTCTATGAATTGCCACACTTCCACTACATAAACTTTTCACTTGCGTCCGTGTACAAATTTAGCTATCTGCCTACTGCCAGCCATTTTGTCGATATTGCTTATTATGTATACGATATTTTTTCAATTTCAAACTCCATCTATACTGTTTGTTTTGGTTATATATTTCATTTTGCCAACATATTAACAAGCACTGCTATACAGAAAATCGTTGTATCTATATTTTGTGCATTTTAATTATCTGTCATGTGTCATCAACATAAGTAGTTATTTGTTTTTTAACTCGGACGCATTTAATAAACTCGCACAAAAAATTTTCGTTTTTAAGTTAGAAATTCTCGAACGAAGATTTAAAATTAAATTTTAGGCTAATTTTATAGAGAAATCTTTGGACAACACTGTCACTACTATAAAAGTTGGTTATGTTATCAATGAATAATAAAATTCAGTTACTAGCAATTGCTGGTAAAATTGCAAAATGTGTCTACGGCGGTCGACCATAGAAAACGCATAAATGAGTCTACTTCAGTGAAAGGATTGGAAACGTTGGATTTGCCTCTGTTTGTGATAGTAAACATGTTCACTTCGTTCTGAGTTACTTTTTATTCTTTTCCAGCTACGAGTACTACAGCTACTACAGAACTTGCACGGGTACTGCTACTGTGTTTTACCTACTAAATTTCTACATCGAAAAGGTTAGTATTGTTGTATGTTATTGCTATTTACTATGTTATTGCTATTACTGCTATTGCTATTTTAATTATATGTGTAATCACAAAAATCTGAATCAGCTATGTCATCAACATAAGTAATTGTTTTCTAACTCGATAGCATTTTCAACACTTACACAAAATGGTTGTTTTTAACCACTTCGGGTACAATTGCATAATCCAATTTCGCGTTCAGGTACAATTAAATCATGATGCTCTACAGATTATGACATGGGTCAACAAAAGTCATTTTAACCGTAGAAGCACTCACATTTTTACATAGAACACCTATACTTTTGGAAAGCAAAGAAAATTCTGTATCTGATCGTATTATCTTTATTTCAAAAATTAAAAATAATAAATAATGAAAGTAGCATGAAATAGCGGTTTTATTAAAATTTGTGTTTTACGAACATTTTTGACTAATAAGGGTAGCATGAAAATGCTTAAAACTATATATAATAACAAACAATTAAAACATACTGTGTATACAATGCAATCTACAGTCTCTTCCATAGCTGTTAACTTATCTTCGTCACCACTCTACTGGAAGTCTGCCATTTCTATTGCTGATTTGAAGCCTATACGCATCAACTACTAACTACTACACGTTGTTACTAACTGATCGAGATGTTGAACTTTGAACCCAAATTACTCGAAATTCTTTCATTTGACCATAGCTGTTTGACCAGTCCGATGTCTGCAAACATGTCTGAAGGTCATGCTTAGCTTTGTAGATAGAGTGTAACTGTAAGCAGGCTCTAAATATAGATGGATGAGTAATGCAACTACGCAAAACCTAAAAACTGGCTAATGAACTTGAGAAGAATATACTCGAAATGGTTAAGTTGGAAATTCTCAAACAAAGATTTAAGATTAAATTTTAGGCTAATTTTATAGAGAAATCTTTGGACAACACTGTCACTTCATACAAGTTTTAAAAATCATTGGTTATATTATCAACGAATAATAAAATTCAGTTACTAGCAATTGCTGAGAAAGTCGAAAGAATGTGTCTATGGCGGTCGACCATAGAAAACGCATGGGGGAGTCTACTTCAGTGAAAGGGTTGAAAACGTTGGATTTGCCACTGTTGTGATAATAAACATGTTCATTTCCTTCCGCAGCTGAGTTACTTTTACTTTTTTTTCCAGCTACGAGAACTACAGAAACTACAGAGCTTGCACGGGCACTCCGAGCCTGGCGATAGGCAGTGGTGAAAAGAAAGCGAGCAGAGTTTATTACAAAAGCAAACCATCTCATTCAATGTTAGAAATGCTTGAAGCAGTACAATGCCTTCCAAAAAGCCTATTGCCCAAACACAAAAACCGATTGATTCCCGTAGAGAATGATCGAATTTGCGAAGCAGCAGCAAGACGAGCAGAAACTGCAAAGCAAACGCAGCTACGCCCACAACAAAACGGAACTGCTGCTGCAGCTGCTAGAAGAGCAGAAACCGCCGAACAAACACGGGTACATCGAGAGCAGCCCAGAATAGATGCTGCAGCCGCTAGAAGTGCAAAGACCACTAGACCGACCCCAGCAGTAACTCAAACGGCTCAGAGCAGCCGCTACAACGGCCAGACGTGCAGAAACCTCTGAGCGAATGCAGCGGCGACAAGAACATCATGCACTACCTACAACAGCTGCTCACCGAGCTGAATTTTCGGAGCGGATGAAACGGCAACAACAGCGAGATGCACTAACTACAGCAGCTGCTACCAGGCGCCGTGTATGGACAGAAAACTTTGCGCTTGACTACAGTCATGCAACACAGTATAGGGTTGAATTTTTTTATGGGACGAATGTCCATAAATGCTCCAGATGTAACGCCTTATGTTGAAAAGGCGAGAGGCCATATATGTAGTTTATATAGTAGATTTTATTGATAATAAATTTTATCAACAACCGCATTACTGCTGCACAGTTTGTATATACCATGTCAAAACACAGGCTATAGACGAAGAACTGGTGAGTTATGATTAGTGTTTCAAGCATGCAGAAGTCTCAATTCAATAAAAGCTGGCGATAGCTAAGCAGTGCAACAGCAAAATATTTTCTAGAATTTCTTAAAATATGTAAAACTTTTTCATACTGCCAGTTTGAAGAGCGCCAGTTTGCCTAGCAATGTCAATTTCATTATCAGTTCTGTGTACAAAATTAGGACAATGCCGATTTGAGTAGTTCGAGACTGATGCATTGTAGACTAGCTGTAAAACACATTGCATATCTCCAATGGGCTCTCCAACATTATTGACATGTACAACTGCATATGTGTATGCAGTCAGATCAGCACAAAAATTTCAGTAGATTGCATATTTGGAGTTGTTTTACGGTATGAAAGACAACTCTCAATAAAAGTATTGCTTTACGTAAATCTGTTCCCGAACACGGGTAATGCAGCTAGTATATATATATATATATATATATATATATATATATATATATATATATATATATATATATATATATATATATATATATATATATAGGCCTGTTGCATATCGACTCTTACAGTCTTACCAGGCTTTCATAACATGGATAATTTTTCAAATCGCTCTGGAGAATCTTAGGATGAATTTATCAAAAAGTGGAAAATATGCATGAGGCTTTACAGATATTTTGCTGACCAGTTAATGTTAGCTTTTCCCAATCGATTTAAAAGCTTGGTATACATTAAGTATAAAAGAATCATAAACAATGATATATTAAGATAAGAGATTGATAAAGTGTTTAAAACGTGTTTCAACCTGCAAGGACAAGGATTATACACGATTCAACAGGAAAAGAAGCCTGTTGGAGAAAATTATGCTGAGTTAACTGCCATTGCGGACACGGTATACAGTGACATACCTGGCAGGTATAAAAACGTATTTCTTGCAGATATTTTTATCCATGGACTCCGTGATTTTATCATAAAGAATTTAAGCTCAAAGGGAAAGCTCACCCTAAGTAAAGCTGTCCACAAAGCAGAGTTAGTGGAACTTGCTGAACTCTATTGCAAACCCTCGTCAGATGTTATGGCTGTGGAGACCAATTCTTTCGATTCCTTTTTGCCTGGCTGTCAGGGTGATTTTCCACAGTGTACCGACATTCCGATTGACAAATCTTTGCATTTTGACTCTGATCAGGATAATTGTTATCATAGTTCGTTTTGTGGTTCTGCTGCTGGTGGCGCGTAAGTTGGCAGTCTTCCCAGGTCAAACGAATTTTCTCAAGATGCCCAATCATTGTTTGT
This sequence comes from Watersipora subatra, assembly GCF_963576615.1. Lineage (NCBI taxonomy): Eukaryota > Metazoa > Bryozoa > Gymnolaemata > Cheilostomatida > Watersiporidae > Watersipora > Watersipora subatra. The sequence continues at coordinate 44,271,019 of NC_088715.1, read as the reverse complement.
CCCTCTGCGCCCTGGCTATTTTTCTTCCAGTAGCTCCAGTTGTAAAAAGTCAGAGCCTGCATAAGTAGATATGCTCTGTGGCAAAAAAGTAAGAAAATTAGAGACCCTGCATTTGTTTATAGCCATTAGAGTAGTCTCATCATATGTTATATTTGCATGAAATTCACCTATGTAACCATATGTTTTGTTTGCATGAAGGTCACCTAGACTGTCTTTGGTTATGCTTAGCCTAATGCTCAATTCTGCAATCATCTCTTCTTGTTTAATTCAGCAACTGTGTTATTAACAATTGTGGCTTGCCATGGCATCGGTTACTGCTTTATGATAATCTCTTTCGACTGAGGACAGTTGATTCTTGCTGCTCAGCTGGCTTCTAAAATAAAAAGCTTTCACCCATATTTATCCCATATATTAACCCAAGGATGAAAATGATGATCATTTTAGCCATAATGCATATTACATACTCCACTTTTGTCATAACTAATTGTGTATTATTTTATCAGTAGATTTAGCATAGGCCAACTTGAGATGTCGGAAGACACCACCAAACCTTACTTATCCGACGCGTATGCTTTATCAATGAGTGGTGTCTGACTGACGTTGTCTGTTTTGTTTTGGTTCAACAAATAGCAGGTGGTATATTTCTACATCTACGGTAAGTCGTATCGGTGCTTTTCTTAGTATGCGAGATAAACTTTCTTTGCATTGTTTAAGAATATTGTGACTAGAGGCAGCTTCCTAGTCATCACATGGTTTAATAGCAGATGCTAATTTTCTTCCCCTTCTCCTAAATTGGTAATTCCATCACAGAAGACTGTAAATTCTAAATGTCTAGGATAAATGTTATACCCGATTTTGGTAGTTTTGAATTATCACTTGAAACTTGGAGATGTCATCTTGCTTTGGATAGCGCATAGAGCAATGTGCGGTCATCGGGTTGTTTTGCGTTGCTCGCTCTGTGTTACGGTACTGATACCTATTTGTTTCACATCACGAATGGTGTTTGAATTGACCCATTGGTGACGCTGTTTGTCTTGAGTCTAGATGCTTGCTCTCCTATACTACTTACATTGGCAAGGTAGTAATTCAATTTCTGTGGTCTAGTGGATAGCGCGTCGATCTGGTGAACAGTGGGGTATGAGATTGAATCTTCTTCGTTCTGGAATCTTTAACCCAAGGTTTTAAGATCGATAGCTGGAATGCGTACAAATACTTTGAGAAATATAGATGTAAGATATATACGTAAACACCTATGTACACATATTAAAATATGTGTGGTCATTTTGCTTTTTATTTTTGCTTTAACCCAATGTGTAGTTGAAGCAGCTAAAATCTAGCAATGAGAAATCTATACCACACTGAATTTGACTTAAAGACATCCAGATCTAGAGTTGGAAAACTTAATATATGTATATATATATAAATATATATATATATATATACATATATATATATACAGTATATATATATATATATATATATATATATATATATATATATATATATATATATATATATATATACATACAGTGTATGTATATATATATAGATATATAAAAAAAATTGTTTCCTCACCCCGGATACCCCGTATGGGTGGTGAATTCTGCTCTAACTCAGGTCTCCTACAAGAGACCTGGGAGTTTGAGCACTCGCCTCAAGATCTTAGCTGTTCCCAATAGCGCACTTTTCTGTAACTCACCTGAGTTGATTGTTGTTGGTATTTGGGCAAGCCACATTTTATGCGTCAGTGTTATTGGCCCAGTGCCCTAATGACTACTGGGATTACAGTTGTTCTTACATTCCAGCATTTTTCAATTTCTTCTCCATGAGGGAGATATTTCTCTACCTTTTCTTTTTCTTTGCTGGCTATATTGTAGTCATTGGGTACTGCTATATCTATTATAGTAGCCCTCTTGTTCTCCTTGTCTACTACCCTATATCTGGTTGGTTTGCTAGGACATGCTTGTCAGTTTGGATGTAGAAGTCCCAGAGGATCTTAGCGCGGTCATTTTCATTCACCTTACCAGGAGCTTCCCACCAGTGTTGTGGTTTATTAAGGCCATACTCATCACATAGACTTCTATACACAATACCTGCGACATGATTGTGCCGCTCAGTGTATGCGTTCCCTGCTAGCTGCCTGCATCCACTGATGATGTGTTGGATGGTCTCAGGTGCATCTTTGCACAGTCTGCATCTAGGATCATCTCTAGTGTGATAGATTTTCGTTTGGAGTTGCCTTGTTGAGAGCACTTGCTCCTGGGCTGCCATGATCAGCGACTCTGTATTGGCCGTTAGGTTTCCTTTGTTTAGCCAAATATATGTCTGGCGAAGATCGCCAACCTTAGATATTTGTTGGTGGTAAGCACCATGAAAAGGTTTCGTGTGCCAGTCAATTTCCTCATCATCAGGGCGTAGGTCCGTTGTAAGAGCAGCCGATTGAAATTCAGCTAGCAGCTTATCTGAGATGGCCATGGAGGCTGCATTTGCTTTGATGCTTTGCTCCTTCTCTTTTACTGTCTGCTGTACACTTTTGAGTCCCCTACCGCCATCTTTCCTATCAAGATACAATCTAGTAGTATCAGATTTTGGGTGGGGTGCTCCATGCATGGTCAGCAGTTTACGAGTTGCTATATCTGTTTCTTTGATGGCTTCCTCAGTGCACTTTCTTATGCCTGCTGGATATCTTATTACTGGCAGTGCGTAGGTATTTATTGCCATGATTTGGTTCTTGGCATTGAGCTGGCTCCGTAAGACCTGCCGAAGGCGTTTCTTGTATTCGGTAATGGCTTTGTGACGTACCTCGGCTTCGTGGTTGATGTTGCTTTGCATAATCCCCAAGTACTTCTACCCTTCTTCTATATCTTTGATGGTACCATTTGGCATTCTTACGCCATCTGTGAGTATGGAATGGCCTTTCTTAATAATTCGCCTTCCACATTTCTCAATACCGAAGGTCATTCCGATGTCCTTGCTGTATACCTGAGTGAGGTGTATTAGCGAATCAATGTATCTTTCTTTGTTAGCGTACAGCTTGATGTCATCCATGTAGAAGAGGTGGTTTATCTTGGTGCCACTCTTAAACTGGTACCCATATTGAGTCTCCTCCAGCATATTGCTTAGAGGGTTTAGGCATATACAGATGAGCAGCGGTGATAAGGAGTCACCTTGATAGATGCCTCGCTTAATTTGTACACTCGCCAGCTTTTTGCCAATAGCCTCCAGTTCCGTCTTCTATTTGGTCATTGGCATCTTGATGAATGCCACAATAGCAGGGTGAACATTGTACATACTGAGGCACTCAAGTATCCAACTATGGGGAATTGAGTTATAGGCCTTTTTGTAGTCAATCCAAGCCATGGCAAGATAGGTTTGCCTTCTCCTGCTGTCTTGACGGACCGTCAGATCCACCAGTAACTGATGTTTAGCTCCTCGGGTGTTGCGCCCAATTCCTTTTTGAGCACTGGTCATATAGTGACTCATGTGCTCTTCCAGTTTGTCTGCAACTATTCTTGAGAGCAAATTCCAAGTGGTGGGCAAGCACGTTATTGGTCGATAGTTTTTGGGAATCGGCCCCTGCTTTGGATCTTTTATCAGAAGTACAGTTCGTCCTTTGGTCAGCCATTCTGGATGGTCACCTTGTTCTGTTAGGCCTTCCATCTGCTTAGCCATTTTAGTGTGAAGTGATGTCAATTTCTTTAACCAGAAGGCTTGAATCATGTCATAGCCAGGTGCTGCCCAGTTCTTCATACGCTGCACTCTGCACTTGATGTCCTTTTTGCTGATGGTGAGTCCTTGCTGAGCCACAGTGTGTTGATGGTTCTCTTTAAGCCTCTTCAGCCAATTTGCAGTGGTGTTATGAGTAGTCTCTTTCTCCCAGATGTCCTTCCAGAACTTTGAAGTGCTAGATCGGGAAGGCTCAGGCATTGGCTTCTGCAGTTCACCTTTGAACTGGGAATACACTCTAGATGGATTATTGATGAACAGTTTGTTCATTCTTTTGTTATCCCCCTCTTTGGTGAATCGCTTCAGTCGTGCCGAGAGTGCTACTAGCTGCTGTTTGGCAGATTCTAGAGCTTCTATTGTGGCTTCCCTTTTTGGACGCTCTAAACTGTGGTTAGATCTCTTACTGAGCCTACTTACTTTCTTGCGCAAGTCCTTGATCTTATTTTGCAGCCTCAGCTGCCAGGATGGAATGGCTTGAAGCCTTGTTGGCATTGGCTTAATATCCATATCCTCCAAGATGACGGATGCTGTACTGTAGATTAAGGCATTAGTCTCACTGATTGATTCAGTTGAGATCGATTCCAGTGCCATGTTAATAATGTCTTCTAACAGCTTCTTAGGTATGACCTTGCTAACTCTTCATAGTGGTACTGCTTCCATAATCATTAGCAGCTGACATCTTGTTGATGATATTTTCTGCAAGCTCTTTCTCCCTTGGGTCAAGGTCCAAGTGCATGTTTTCTTCAACCCGTGAGTCAACACATGATCGTGTATGCGTGACAGTGTGTGTTGATATGCACTCTTCGTTGGTTGAGGTTATTTTGGTGAACTGTTCCCTATTTTCATCTACCTCAAGTTCCGATATGAGGTGCCGCTTGATTATGTTACTCCTCTGAGCTACAAGTTGCTTAGCGGTTAGTGGTAATTCAGGGCGCATGTTTATCCACAGTTGCCGCATCCTTCCCATATAGCCCCACTTTTGAGGATCACTCATAAAGTAGCACTGCATGAGGTCCGTGTTATCAGTCCAAGTCCATTACATCCGTTTTGAACCAGTAGCCCATTTTTCACTGCCTTGTCCTGGTTCAGCTACAGGAAACGCGAACTTTGTTTGACTGGGCGACGTCCGAGCCGGCATGGTTTTAGTTATTGCACTCATCATAGAGGTTGTAGACGTTATACAAGCAAGGGTCTTGTCCAAGGACCACCAGAAAAGTGCAGTTGTTGGGGTTTGAACCGAGGACCAAATGATCACGGTCCCGATACCTTACCAACTGCACTATCTGTCCTGTATATATATATATATATATATATATATATATATATATATTGTCTTTACCACCCGTACGGTGTATTAGGGGTGAGAAAACAATTTATATATATATATATATTTATATATATATAAATATATATATATTTATTTATTTAAATGTATATATATTTGTTCATATGTATATATATTTATTTATATGTACATATATTTATTTATATGTACATATATTTATTTATATGTATACAGGTATATATGTATACTGTATATATACTGATATACTGCATATATACTGTATATATACTGTATATATTTACTGTATATATTTACTGTATATATTTACTGCATATATTTACTGCATATATATATTATTGAAAGTTTACTTTCTTCTTAATATTTATTTCAAATATATATATATATATTCATATATGTAGACATATGTATATATACTGCATATATATGTATATATATGTATATATATACTGTATATATACTGTATATATCTACTGTATACATACTGTATATATAATGTAATAATATAATAACATGTAATGTATATATACTTATATGCATTACATATTATTACATAAACATAGTATATTATATATTATCGCACGATTAAACGAGCGGAACTAACGCTTGAGAGTTTTTATAATAAATGCATGTGCACACAACACATATAATAACGATACAAAACACATATAAGCCTATTTAAATATGTTATCAAGTCTTTGTAAATTGTCGACAGTCTTTTAAAACTTACCCATCTGATCAGATTATACACAAATAGACAGATTTATTTGGCCAAAAATCGTTAGTAAAACTGGCCAAGCCTTACATTTATCAAATTAAGACCGGCTAACAAAAGCCGAGCGACAGAGAATAGAACCATTAAGCCAGGCGCGTTTAACGAAAAAATAACGTGCACATTTCACCAGTCTATAGCAATGTCGAATTGCCGAAAGTTTCTGTAATTAACGTTGAAGTACAAAAATCGTTTCTTTTTTGCCGATTTCAAAGTAACTGACATTTTGGAAACTTTTGAGTACTTTGGTATTCCAACTGATGTCCAAAGCAGTTAAAGTAAAGGAAATGACAATGATATTTTTTTTAACGATTCTTATGAGATTATTACAATGTTAAATTATAAGTTTGGATGACTATTGAAGTGTAATAATCCCGCTACCAACATCAATCATAGACAATATGTTACGGTTATTATTTTTTCTAAATAGTTTTGTTAAATAGAATTTCTAAAAATCTATATAAATATCACAACTTCTTGATATTGTTAGCTATGACGTTTTGAAATGTAAACAAAATTGGGCATTGGTTTTCTATTATTACTGTATTACTATATTAATAATATTGGTTATTCTAATAATACCAGTGCATTTTACTTCTAATATTGGCCAATATTGCATTTCTCCTATTGCAGGGGGAGAGATATAAGCATATAATCTTTTCCTTTCATTATTGCTGTTTGTCATGACAAAACACTTTTTTAAATAGTTTTCCTAAAAAATCTATATCAATAGCACAACTTCTTGATATTTTTAGCTATGACGTTTTGAAATGTAAACAAAATTGTGCATTTGTTTTCTATTATTACTATATTAATAATATTGGTTATTCTAATAATATCAATGGGTTTTACTTCTAATGTTGGCCAATATTGCATTTTTCCTATTGCAGTGGGAAATATAAACATATAATCTTTTCCTTTCATTATTGTTGTTTGTTGTACATAATAACACCCAGTACATTACCGCTACCATTACAGTTATCCTATTGCACTGCAGTGCCATTTGACTGCTAATATTGCATTTCTCAACCAGCAGTACCCTTTTTTTTCCAATATCACTTTGGTCGTGGGCTTTATGACAGGGGAATTTCTAGTTACATTATATACATATTATATAATTATATTATATATATTAAATATATATATAAATAAATATATATGTAAACATATGTACTAGCTGTGCTTCCCGGCGTTGCCCGGGATTTTACAAAAAAAACAGCTTATAAACAATAAGAAGTAATGAGAGTTGCCTGCCTCTTGCTATTAGCCTGACAGACTGCCAATAGAAAATTTTAGTAAGCTAATTAATGATAATCACTTACTTGCGCAATCACCCTAGCTGCTTAGTACGCAAATCCATTAGGTGTTCATTGGCCTTTCCTATAACAACTGATATCGGCAAGTTAATAACTCAATCTCTTTATCTTAATGGGTATGGCGCCGGACTGGTTAATGCTAGGGTTCGAGATTGAATCTCTTTCAGTATGGTTTGTTCATTCCAAATTTCAATAGCGCTAGCTGGGAGGACGCACATACACACATATCCACATCTTTTGAGAAATATATAGATGTATAGACTAACCAATTATGTGGCAGTGCACGGGTAATAGAAAAAAATACACATGCATATAAATTTATAAAAACCGATACATATAAATTCATTTAAATAAATATGCATATAAATGTAAATTTTTAGTTAAGTGTATATATTAATATGGATGTGCAGTGAGATATTCATTTATGAATACATATAAGTATATAAGTTTTTTTATTTCCACCTAGGTAACTACTCAGGCATGCTGTTTTACTGCTGGCACACTCTAACAATGTACTGTTCATGTGTTGCGAATGTTATGTTCAGACTTATTTGACACTCTGTTTAGGGTTTATCTCTTAAGCTCCCTTTTGCCCTGCTGAATAGTCAGCACCCAAAGTCGTCTATAACATCAAAATGCATGACACAATATAAAGCATAACTGAAATAACTTCATAACTCATTCACAAACCATCATTCTTACACTTTGAAGCCACAACAAAAAATCAAAATGAGTACAGGAATCAAGTACGATACTTTAGCAGTGCTAAAAAACGTTGAGAGAGTAATCTTAAGACCGTTCGCACGTCATGGACATACGGTGGCATACTCAGTGTATGACATACGATCAAATGATCCTTCCTTGTTATTTTATCTGCTGACGTATGAAATTACCGAAGAAACATACAGTGTTCCTGAAAAAAGAATTCCAGAAATTTTTACAAGACAAGGTTTAAAAGCTGCAAGTACTCCTATGACGATATATTCTAAAACTGAGAATGATAAAGTTCTTGGAACAATTGATAATAAGTTTTTACGTAGCAGTCAAGATCCAACAGAATATATGACATTTTCTAGTCGAACTCGTACAGATGTTCAGGAAAAAGCATATCTAATAGATACTAAATATCATCCAAGAAATGCTTGTATAAAGGTAAATGCCCCTGCAGCAGGCATGAAGATTAACTTTGACATTCTTACCAGTCTATTCAGTAAATACTCCATAATACTTGCTTCTCTGAAAATTCTTTACACTGAGTTTAATTTTTCCCGATCTCCGATGCCAAGAAACTTTCATATTTCCTACGGAGTCGCTTTACCACCAATCATGCCTCCACCTAACTTTACACCACCAGCAGAGGGTTTAAACCTATTTGGATCAGTAAAAAAGTGCTTTTTCCGTATTGCCTGTCAGAACAAATCTGAAGATAAATACGCCGAGCTCATCGATTATGATTCTCATAATCTCATTGTTGTGATGGTAACATGTAAAAAACAAAACACTTTATTTACACATTTTAATAATGTGTATGGAGAACCACACTTTTATACAACTATAAAAGATGGATCTACAAAAATAGAGTCTTTTATGACATCTGGTCAACTTATTGGAGCTGTTGACACAGCGAACTCAAAGATTTATGATGCCCAAGGTGTACAGGTTATGTCAATCTGTTTGAGGACTATTTTTGACAGAAATGAACAAACGCAGAAAAAAGTACAACTTACCCATCTTCTTGATAAAGAAGTATGCAGAACAATGCACTATGAAAACATTGGTCAAGTTTTATTTGAATGTGATGTTAACCTGAGACCTGACTACAAAGCCTTATTACTTAGTGAATTGGTGAACTTCTCTTGTGTTTATTACCGACTGAGAAACTTCTTTGTGGATCCAACATTTTCATTCTACCCGTTTAGTTCAAGGCTACCAACTGCTCCCACCGCCGCACCTCATTAACTCGCCAACTTTCTGATTTCACGAAGAGCTTTTACAAACTGTAACAAAAAACCCTTCCACTGGTTTAGCATAATTTCATAAAGAAACTGACAAACATGTAAGAAGAAATATATTTGATTAAAAAATAATGTAACAACTATAATACTTCTTTCTTAATAGGTCTAAAATTCAGAAAGTAAAAATATATTCAACTAGTAAACTAAACTTTTTCATTGCTTATGAGATCTAACAGCAGAACCATAAAGTGCAGCTTTAGTTAGTATTTGCTAACAAGCAACTTATATTCTTGTCTCAAAATAGTGGGCTTAGAAATGCTCATAAATCCTTGAGAGGTTCAATAAGTGAATTTGAATTTGAAACTCTAAGCTCATGTTTCACGTGATCATGTGTCTTTCTGCTCAAATCTAAACTTGTTATGATAGTACATGTAAGTGCTTTATTAAAGCTGCTAGTTTCTTGTTTGAAATAACAATTTTTGTATTTTATTTTTTATTTCAAAAGAGCAAAACATAAAGCTGCCTAGTCACTATATTTTGTGACCTCAATCACTAATTCACTCTAGTATTGTAGTTTTCGAACCATTACGTCTCTACATTAAAAAAGCGGAGACCGCAGATTTGTCATAAGTATATAATTCATCAATCAGATATTAACTCGATATATATAAAAATATTACTATATAAGTACTATGATCTGTTGCTCCTGAGTTCTCTACATCTGCTCACTGAGAACGACTATCAGTGTTCATTATATAGCTTATGGTATTCTCTGCACACTGCAAAGTCTGGCAGGATTTTTCTCAAGCAACTGACCCTCGTTTGTTTAGAGTCTTCTTTGTACTATACACTGGGTATAATACACATGTGTATACACATGTGTATAAATTATAATACACATATGTCTGTATGTCTATATGTCCTTAAGTTAGATGGCCTGTCAGTTTCTGCTACAGTATTCCATATATTTTTACTGCTAAATTTTAATGTTGGAATAGTTATCATTTTATTTCTGCAGATTCTTTTTTGCTAATTAAGCTACTAATTTCGCATTTAAAATTTTTATTTTTCGTCCTAACAAACAATCTTTTTAGTTTACCATGGTCTCTCTGTTAAATCATCAATTTGAGTTCTCAAATTTACTACTGCAGCAATGATTCTTCCATGTTAGCTTTTCCTTCATCCTATTACGTATTATAGTAACCCCCATCAGGGGAGTAAGCCTCTTTTTCGTTATTAGTTTATTTACTTTTAGCATATATATATATATATATATATATATATATATATATATATATATATATATATATATATATATACATATATATATATATATATATATATATATATATATATATATATATATATATATATATATATATATATATACGTATATATATATATAAATGTATATATATATAAAATTGTTTCCTCACTCCGGTTAACCCGTATGGGTGGTACTTTCTGCTCTAACTTGGGTCTCCTACCAGAGACCTGGAAGTTTGAGCACTTGCCTCAAGATCTTAGCTGTTCCCAATAGCGCACTTTTCTGCAACTCATCTGAGTTAATTGCTGTCGGTAGTTGGGTAAGCCACAATTTATGCGCCGGTGTCATTGCGCCCAGTGCCCCAATGACAACTGGGATACAGTTGTTCTTACCTCCCAGCATTTTTCAATCACTTCTCGAACAGGGAGATCTCTCTCTACCTTTCCTTTTTCTTTGTTGGCTATATTGTAGTCATTGGGTACTGCTATATCTATTATAGTAGCCCTTTTGTTCTCCTTGTCCACCACCACTATATCCGGTTGGTTTGCTAGGACATTCTTGCCAGTACGGATGTAGAAGTCCCAGAGGATCTTAGCGCAGCCATTTTCATTGACCTTACCAGGAGCTTCCCACCAGTGTTGGGGTTTGTTAAGGCCATACTCATCACACAGACTTCTATACACAAGACCTGGGAGATTATTATGCCGCTGAGTGTTTGCGTGTCCTACTAGCTGCTTGCATCCACTGATGATGTGTTGGATGGTCTCAGGCGCATCTTTGCACAGTCTGCTATTAGGATCATCTCTAGTGTGATAGATGTTTGTTTGAAGTTGCCTTGTAGGGAGCACTTGCTCCTGGGCTGCCATGATTAGCGACTCTGTATTGGCTGTTAGGTTTCCTTTGTTCAGCCACATATATGTCTGGTGAAGATTGCCAACCTTAGATATTTGTTGGTGGTAAGCGCCATGAAGAGGTTTCGTGTGCCAGTCAATTTCCTCATCATCAGGGCGAAGGTCCATTGTGAGACCAGCCGATTGAAATTCAGCTATCAACTTATCTGAAGTGGCCATGGAGGCTGCATAGGCTTTGATGCTTTCCTCTTCCTCTTTCACTGTCTGCTGTACACTTTTGAGTCTCCTACTGCTATCTTTCCTATCGAGATACAATCTATTAGTATCAGACTTTGTGTGGGGTGCTCCATGCATGGTCAGCAGTTTACGAGTTGCTATATCTGTTTCCTTGATGGCTTCCTCAGTCCACTTTATTATGTCTGCTGGATATCTTATTACTGACAGTACGTAGGTATTTATTGCCATGACTTGGTTCTTGGCATTGAGCTGGCTCCGTAAGACCTGCCGAAAACGTTTCTTGTGTTTGGTAATGGTTTTGTGACGTACCTCAGCTTTGTGGTTGATGTTGCTTTGCATAATCCCCAAGTACTTGTACAATTCTTCTATATCTTTGATGGAACCATTTGGCATTCTTAGGCCATCTGTGAGAAAAGAATGGTCTTTGTTAAGAATTAGCCTTCCACATTTCTCAATACCAAGGGTCATTCCGATGACCTTGCTGTATACTTGAATGAGGTGTACAAGCGAATCAATGTCCCTTTCTTTGTTAGCGTACAGCTTGATGTCATCCATGTAAAAGAGGTGGTTTATCTTGGTGTCACTCTTAAACTGGTACCCATATTGAGTCTCATCCAGTATATTGCTTAGGGGGCTTAGGCATATGCAGAAGAGCAGCGGTGTTAAGGAGTCACCTTGATAGATGCCTCGCTTAATTATTACACTCGCCAGCTTTTTGCCATTAGCCTCCAGTTCCGTCTTCCATTTGGTCATTGACATCTTGATGAATGCCGCAAGAGCTTGGTGAACATTGTACATACTGAGGCACTCAAATATCTAACTATGGGGGAATTGAGTTATAGGCCTTTTTGTAGTCAATCCAAGCCATGGCAAGATTGGTTTGCCTTTTTTGCTGTCTTGACAGACTGTCCAATCCACCAGTAACTGAGGTTTGGCTCCTCAGGTGTTGCGCCCAATTCCTTTTTGAGCACTGGTCATATAGTGACTCATGTGCTCTTCTCTGCTTAGCCATTCTAGTGTGAAGGGATGTATATTTCTTCAACCAGAAGGCTTGAATCAAGTCATGGCCAGGTGCTGCCCAGTTCTTCATACGCTGCACTCTGCACTTGATGTCCACTTCGCTGATTGTGAGTCCTTGCTAAGCCACAGTGTGTTGATGGCTCTCTTTAAGCCTCTTCAGCCAATTTGCAGCGGTGTTATGAGTAGTCTCTTTCTTCCAGATGTCCTTCCAGAACTTTGAAGTGCTGGATCAGAGAGGATCTGACATTGGCCTCTGCAGTTCACCTTTGAACTGGGAATACACTCTAGATGAATTATTGATGAACAGTTTGTTCATTCTCTTGTTATACCGCTCTTTTGGGTACCGCTTCAGTTGTGCCGAGAGTGCTACTAGCTGCTGTTTGGCAGATTCTAGAGCTTCTATTGTGGCTTCCCTTTTTGGATGCTCCAAACTGTGGTTAGATTTCTCACTGAGCCTACTAACTTTCTTGCGCAAGTCCTTGATCTTATTTTGTAGCCTCAGTTGCTAGGATGGAATGGCTTGAAGCCTTGTTGGCAGTAGCTTAATACCAATCTCCTCCAAGACGACGGTTGCTGTACTGTAGATTAAGGCATTAGTTTCACTGATCGATCCAGTTGAGATCGACTCCAGTGCAAATTTAATGTCTTCTAACAGCTTTTTAGGTATAGCCTTGCTAACTCTTCATAGTGGTACCCTGCTTCCATAATCATTAGCAGCTGGCATCTTGTTGATGATATTTTCCGCAAGTTCTTTCACCCGTGGGTCAAGGTTAAAGTACATGTCTTCTTCAACCCGTGAGTCAACACAAGATTGTGTATGTGTGACAGTGTGTGTTGATATGCACTCCTCATTGGACGAGGTTATGTGGGTGAACTGTTCCCTAATTTCATCTACCTCCAGTTCCAATATGAGGTACCGCTTGATTATGTTACTCCTCTGAGCTACAAGTTGCTTAGCGGTTGGTGGCAATTCAGGGCGCATGTTTATCGACAGTTTACGCATCCTTCCCATATAGCCCCACTTTTGAGGTTCACTCATAAAGTAGCACTGCATAAAGTCCATGTTATCAGTTCAAGTCCATTTCATCCGTTTTGAACCAGTTGCCCATTTTCCACTGCCTTGTCCTGGTTCAGCTACAGGCAGCGCGAACCTTGTTTGACCGGGCGACGTCAGAGCCGGCATGGCTTTGGTTATTGCACTCATCATAGAGGTTGTAGATGTTATACAAGCAAGGGTCTTGTCTAAGGATCACCAGAAAAGTGCAGTTGTTGGGGTTTGAACCGAGGACCTAATGATCACTGTCCCAATACCTTACCAGCTGCGGTATCTGCCCTGTATTATATATATATTTCTCAAAGTCTGTGCATCGTCAGGAATCCGACTATAGATCTTAAAGTCTTGAAATTAATATTACGTACCGATGAGGATCGATCTCGCACCAAGCCGTTCACAGGTTTTACGTCTAACCCACTGAACTATGGAAATCGAAGTTGCTGGCCAACTAATATAAGGCATTATATCAGAGTTATACCTAACTGCTTTACGTATGACGCGGGTCATAGCATGATGTCACGAGAAGCTGTTCGCTCACATTATTAAACAACTGCCTAATAGCAAAACTCTCACTACTTCTCGTTGTTTATAAGACAAAAAACTTTTATCATGATATGTAGTTTAAAGGTAAGAATGGCAAATGTTCTAATATGTTAAATACAAATCAATTTTCTGTCCAAATACTCTTCTATTACACGGGCAACGCCGGGTGGCACAGCTAGTATATATATATATATAATACAGTATATATTATATGGGTTATACCAAGATATGGTTCGTTGTCTAGTTTGTCCTTTTCTTTTGTTAGTTGATGTTGTATTTTCAAAAGTAAGTATATGGTTGTATCCCCGGTTTGTCATAGTTGTCTGGTATGGTTGTACCGCTTTGTCAAAAATCTGTTTACTAGAAGAAAGTCTGTTCAGTCTTTTACTAATGTTAAGTGGTAAGTTTTTAATTGTGCAAGGTGGGTGGTTGCTCAGTCTATGTACATATAAAATAGTGTTGTTAGGCTTGGTGTATGGGCCGTATGAGCCTTTGGCTAAGTCAAGAGTACCGTCTAAAAAGTAGACAATTTTGATGTTAGCTTCGATTGTTATTTTCAAGTCGCTTGCTTTAAATATATTGCAAATCATCTTTTTCATGTTTTCAACATATTTAGGGGTGTCAACGACACATAATTTGGTATAACCCACCATTTAACTCGAGTGTAAAAACTAACATAGGTAAAAGATTCCTGATTTTGATTAACAAGTGCTTCTGAAAGACAAATACTCTACATAAAATATTTAACAAAAATACCCTGAAATTAAGCTACTCTACTATGCCTAACATCAAAAACAAAATAGAATACCATAACAAAAAGCTACTTTCAAATCCGCCAACTACCGAAACCAAAAAATGCAACTGCAGAACATAATCAGACTGTCCGCTTAACCAAAACTGTCTTCAGAAGAGCATAGTGTACCAAGCGCAAGTGACCAGACTAGACAGCAAACCTGCTGAGATGTACGTCGGACTTTGTGAAACTGACTTTAGAACTAGATACCGTAACCATAAAAGCAGTATAAATAATAGCTCAAAAAGAAATGCTACAGAACTGAGCAAACACATATGGGCACTAAAGGACCAATACATTAACTTCAAACTTGACTGGACTATACTAAAACTTGCTAAATCCTGCAGTAACTTGAGGAAAAGGTGCAATTTATGTATTTCTGAAAAGTATTACATTATTAAAAAAACCTGCCATGTCAACCCTTAATAAAAGATCAGAAATTGCCTCATCTTGTCATCATTCTAAGAGTTATCTTTTCTGCAATTTTAGTAGCAAGTTAATCAGAGCGCGGCAAAATCCACCAGTCATGGGAGAGAGTGGAATGTTTGAAAAGTCACCATCTTGTTCGGGTAGAAGTCTACAGCCTGAAGAATGCACTAGCAGGAAAATGTCAGTAGCTAAAAATAAGACAAGTGAACTATTTAATTTTCCAATTTATACTGCTCCATCTTATGTTGGGTACTCTGATTTTAGTTCTAAGTATTATACATTTCAATATATATATATATATATATATATATATATATATATATATATATATTTGAAAAATTATTGCGAAAAAAGTAAACTTTTAGTATTTGCGTTACAAATTTGTTTCGTGCGGAGCACTCATCAGATGCGATTGTACTAAAATGAAAAGCTTTACCGAATGTGCCAAAATATCAGAAATGGGCTCGCTGTGGTAATCATGTAATTCAGTGCTAAGTGTAACCGAGAAGATAACTCCTAGCATGTCTGCAATTAGAAGTCAATTCATTTCTTTTATTTAATGTGCCTAAGAGTGGTTTGCATATTATGAAGTATTTTTCAAGTAAACATAATTTGCATCGTTTTGTTTTGTTTGTGTATGGTTGTGTTTGAGCTAGTATTTTCCATGTTATGTTGTATGTTGAGTTGCTTTCTTTTAACTTCCAAATGCGCTTGCTCAATTCTGTGTGGTGTTGTTTGTTTTTGTGGTTAAACGAGGCTTTATGGTTACTGTATCTAGTTTTAAATATATATATATATATATATATATATATATATATATATATATAGGCGTTTGTGATGATTTTAGATAGAAAGGATAGCACGTAAGTGACGACCAATTAACGTGTCTCTACCCTATTAAAACTGTCCATTGTTACCTCAAACATACTTGCTGAGCCTTTTTTTGTCCAAGCTTGGTGGTCATTAGCTGGGTACCCATTTTTAGTATGAATGATAATGTTCACTTGTTCTCCAGTCAAATCAGTGTGTTTTGCAGCAAATGCTAGGGCATTTTTAAGTAGATCCAATGTGAAAAAAGGGTAGAAATTGCAAACGTCAAAGGAAATGATGGATTTTTTGCTTTTTTACTTTGCTGCTACAAACCAGTAGATGACTTTGTTAGTGTTACGCAAGAAAAGGAGCAATCATTTCATTACAAAGTACGTGGTTTACCTTTTTTAAAATTTGCTTGCTTACTTTTCCTAATTCTGGTTTAGTGGGGTTTATGAGGTAATAGGTAAGGTGGTTTAAGAAGTTCAACTTGTGGTCTTTGATAGTTATAAAAGCTTTTTTATGGGCTGTTAGCTCTATCCCTTAGTCAAGATTAAAGATTTTGGCAATTTGTTGTTCAGTGAGAGACTTTTTTCAATGTCTTTAGTATCTGCTTTTTTGTAGTTGTTTGCAATTTTAGATAGCAGTGTAACTTTGTACTGAGAAGGTGTAAACTTGTAGTAATTTGTTGCCTTGTCTGCTTTGACCATAGATATATATACCTAAATTGGCCAATAGGGAAAAAGCCTGTCAGACCAAAATAGCACGACGCAACGTCACTGTATTGTACCTCACGCTTGACTGCACTGCTGTTTACAATTAATCTAATTGGAAGAAGGTAACAAAATTACATTTATTTTTACATAAAAACCTTCTTGTATACATAATCCAGTAAACTAAAGCAATTCTGTGATAATATCTGATAACCACCATAGATTAAAACTATGAAAGCTATGAATTGTTGCACACAAATCATGAGCCATCATGGCTTTATTTGCAACCCTCTCTTATCCCCATTCTCTCTTTTCTCCTTCTCCAAAGAATAAGTTAGAAGGGGAAAAGAGAGAAGGGGAATGGAGAGGGGAGGGGAAATAGCCCACCCACTCAAAGAGCCAGACCTTGACTAGGTAAATAGACTAATATGCTGAACTAAACATGACTAAATATGATGAGTATGCAAGTATGTCTGAAGTCAAAAATGAGACAGAATGATTATTTTACAGCTGGCTAGGTCACCAAAGCTGAAGTGTAATGATTGTATCACTAGCATCGTGGATGTTACCAACGTTGATGTAAACCAAGCAACGAATTCTCTAATTACAGCTAAGAATCAGGGTGGCTTGACTTTGTCTTCGCCTGTGGTGATTGAGGTTTGCAACCACAGCGAGAAAGCGACAAGAGTGTTGCTTAGTAGTGCTGGATTGGTGAAAAACTTTGCCAGGCTAGCACTAATTGCCGCCACTAAGAAGCCAGTCACGAAAGGGCAATACCAAGTTATTTGTACAGTATGCAAAAGCAAGTTAAAGGTTGACTTGCAACAAAATTCACATTGCAGTTATTTGGTATCATAAGATTCACCATGCCTTACTCTGTTGTGTTGTAGGTGTGAAATATATGAGAAGGTGATTACAAGCTCTTAAAAGCTAAAAACTTATACAGTCATACTTCAACTTACGAGCTTAATGCGTTCCGAGACTGAGCGCGTATGTTAATATACTCGCATTTTGGTGCAATTTATTTACATATCAAACAATTAAATATATATTGCTTGGTTTCCATACTCTAAAAATGCAAATAAAACACTCAAAACAAGATATTGTAACAGAAAGAAGATGTTGGTTATTGTCATAATTTACCACAT
This sequence comes from Watersipora subatra, assembly GCF_963576615.1. Classification (NCBI taxonomy): domain Eukaryota; kingdom Metazoa; phylum Bryozoa; class Gymnolaemata; order Cheilostomatida; family Watersiporidae; genus Watersipora; species Watersipora subatra. The sequence goes on along the minus strand of NC_088715.1, from coordinate 44,253,082 downwards.
GCTTTCAAAAAGCAACAATCAAAAATAATACAAGGAAATGTGATTATTTAAAATGTAAAATTAAATACATACAATAGCAGCTAATGCTAGCATTTGCAAGAGAGGGAGATATAAGTCATCCTTCATTACAACAGTTGTCTTTGATAAATTTGAATTTTATCAATGTCTTAAAAGACAAACTCTAATGTTGGTATGGTATTGGCCTTCAATCTAGCTGTTTTCCCAATACCAGGTGATACTTGGTAGCTTTCACTAGTGAAGTGGTCTGAACAAAGTACAGAAGATTTACTTGGGGTCCACTGTTCTCGTCTCACTGCTTTAATCCAGGCATCCTTGCGATCAGCAGCAGTAGCAAAACTTAACAAGTAATAAAAGATACATACAATTAGTGGTGTTTTTTGCTCATTGGATTATTGACTTTTTGCCTTTGAGAAGTGTAGCATTAACCTTGTCAAATAATGGAAACTTTTAAGCCTGATTATAGCCAAAGATAACCATGCTCCAAGCCATGCTCATGTAGTATGTTCATGAATTCTCCCAACGATTAGCAGGGTGAATGTTTGTTATATTGTCCTACCTGTGGAAGCTTTTCTCTGGGCATTTTCTTGGATAATTGGAACATCCAAAAGCAACGCAGCAATTCTTACTAGTCCTCTCAGATGACTGTGAGCTTGATGAATAATGGTGAGATCGCTGCCAAAATAGCAATGAATATGAATTCCATTCTGACTTAGTGATTTATAGCAAGATGGTATCCAAATTAATGACTCAAGCATCACAAAGTAGCAGTATGACACAAGCAGCTCCTTGGGCAAAGTTAAGGAAACCTTCCAAGAGAGAGTCAATCAGTTAATGAATCAAACAAGTTGAAATCGATAGTAACTTGACAAACAATGATGTCTGCTGATTTGATTGTCTTCAATAATTTTTTCAAAGTGTCAAATATGGGGAAAATATGTCCACTATTGGTATGAAAACTGTTCTAGTTTTTACTATAAAGCCTTACAGCTGATATTTAGGAGTTCCAAGCCTATCTTTGATATTAAAAGTAGTAAAAAACTCACCTTAGTAGCAGCTGACACACCCTTCTCAGCTTCAGCCATTGTAAACTAATGATGAATCTTGCGGTCAGTCAAGCGTAAGGTACAATATGATTACGTTGCGTCATGGCATTTAAGTCTGCCAAGGCCACCAATGGGGCTAGCTATTATTGGCCAATCTAGGTATATATATATCTATGGCTTTGACTAAGACATTGTTACTGTTTCTAATGGTTTTCACATCCTTTTGTAGCTGCTATTAAAATGGTAGGATCCGATGCAAAAATTTATGCTCTGTATCAGTTTTATTAACTCAAATTCAAACTAGGTAAGTTTGCGAAGCGGTGGTGGGTTTATTCTAGATTTGAAACCATATGTTTCACGCTATGTTAGTGCTGCATTAAGATTCAACTAAAATTATGCTTTCTGTCAACTTCGTTTCATTAAATTATAGCTTATTAAAACTTCATATATATGTATGTATATATGAGTGAATATATACATCTGTATTTGTACTTGTGTGTGTATATATGGTAACAAGTATTCCTATGTATCTATGTATATGTGTATATTTGTGTAATAATGTATATTGCATATCTAGGCACTTAAATCTCAGTGTTTGTGTTTTTATTTTTGTTTAAACCTCATGTCCAGTTATAGTGATTGAAGTTTAGCAATGAAAAGATTTTATGGCACTGGATTCGTATTTGACACTTCTAGATTTACAGGCGATTAACTCAACCATTTAACTAAAGAAATTACAATAGATTCATTAGACAACCAGTCATTACATTCAATAAGAAACTCACACTCACAGCATTTGCTGACGGTTAATAACTAGCACTGCTGACTGCCACACATAATGCTTGTTAAGCTAGGGGGTTAAGCGTGGGTATACTTACAGCAAATTCTTTTAGAATAAAGCAAGCTTTCCAAGTACAGTTAGTGTAGGTTAGACAAATTCATACGATCCTTACTGTACTACCCATGCAACACCGGGCATTGGGCTGGGGTAAATATAATTGAACAGACATATATATGCATATATACATATATATCCATGTATATACATATACACATATATACACATGTTTAAGTCTGTGCTGGCCATTCTGCTGTTTGAATGTTTGTCTAGGGAAAGCAACTGAAATCTAGCAATGGAAACTTTACACAACACTTGATTTTATTATGAGACGTCCAAATATAGAGTCGGTGATTTCGACAATTAAGCAACACAAATTACATTAATTGGGCAAATAGTCATTTAATTGGTTAAAATACTAACACTTAACGAGCTTGTTTGGGGTTATAAGTAGCGCTGCTAAACATTATGCATAACGATTGTTAAGCTGCAACAAAACACAGGTATTTTCCCACGACCAAACACAAGCAGAGCGATTGTTTGAGAGTTTTATGATAAATGCATGTGCACACAACTCACGAAATTATTCATCAACGCCGTCGCAAACCCTTGTACCAAAATCTCATCAAACAATTGAACCATTTTTCAATGGAGTCGTTTAAGTATAATAGCGATACAAAAACACATAAAAACCTATTTAAATATGCTACCAAGTCTTTGTAAATTGTCGATAATATCTTAAAACTTACCCATCTGATTAGATTATACACAAATCGACAGATTAATTTAGCCGAAAATTGTTATTAAAACTCGCCAAGCCTTGATTTAATCAAAATGAAAACCGGCAAACGAAACGCCGAGCAACAGAGAACAGAACCATTAAGTCGTGAGCATTCCAGGAAAAAATAACGTGCACGTTTTACCAGTCTATAGCATTGTCAAACTGCCGAAGGTTTCTGTAATTAACGTAGAAGTACTGAAATATAATCGTTTCTTTTTTGTCGATTTCAAAGTAACTGACATTTTGGACACTTTTGAGTACTTTGATATTCCAACTGATGTTCAAAGCAGTGAAAGTAGAGGAAATGACGATGATATTTTTTTCTAACGATTCTTATGAGATTATTACAATATTTAATAATAGGTTTGGATGACCATTGAAGTTTTATAGTCACACTAACAACATCGATGATAGACAATATGTTACTGTTATTATTTTTTCTAAATGGTTTTGTTAAATAGATTTTCTAAAAATCTATATATATATATCACAACTTCTTGATATTGTTAGCTATGACGTTTTGACATGTAAACAGAATTGCGCATTGGTTTTCTATTATTACTGTATTACTATATTAATAATATTGGTTATTCTAATAATATCAGTGCATTTTACCTCTAATATTGCATTTCTCCTATTGCAGGGAGAGAGATATAAACATATAATCTTGTCTTTTCATTATTGCTGTTTGTTGTACATAATGACACCCACACTCAGTACATTACAGCTATCATTACAGTTATCCTATTGCACTGCAGTGCCATTTGACTGCTAATATTGCATTTCTCAACCATCACTACCCTTTCTTTTTTTCCAATATCACTTCGGCCATGGGCTGTATGACAGGGGAATTTCTAGTTTTAGTAAATATTTCAGTAAAGATATAGCTTGCAAGGTAAGTTACTCAAGTTCATTAGGCTATTTTTCTATTTGTGGTGGATGGCGTCCACCTGCAGCTAAACCAAGCCAAAGCCGAGCCGAGTCAAAGCCGAGTCTGGTCCAGCCAAATAGAACAGAGGCGGGGCCTACCCGCTAAATAAGCTTGAACATTTGAGCTAAAAAGCAGAGGTGTTCTGGGCCTGTTCATTGCATGTGTTTGACTACTCTCGTACTCTTATGAACAAAACAGAAAATATATGTATAAACTCATGCACCGAGTCTTGTAATACTGGAGGAAAGTAAGGGTGGCACAAAACCTTTAAATATTATCCATCCATTGCTGGCTCTAAAGATAGTTATATTTAGCCCGGTAGCATTTTGATGTGTTAAATTTAACACATCAAAATTTTTGAAGCTATTAATGATTTTTATATGCACCAATTTGCTATTTCTTTGTCATCCTTCAAAGCTCAATGCGTTATAGATACACTGTGAAAGCCAAAAAGTTTGATAGGTTGGCTGCTATATGTAATTCCTGTCTATTTCCACACGGCTTCAAACTGTATGACATGCATGGTGTAAAATATCTTGATATCTGCCAACCATTAGAAGATTACAAAGTTAGTACAGTTTTAACAATGGTAGAATTACACAAACAGAACATTTACTTTTTACATTATTGCCAACAGATTGGTGGCAAATACTCAAACAACACAACTATTCAACTCAGTATATTTGTGTATTATAAATAGCACAGTGGGTCTCAGTGGACCATCATTTTCATTGAGTTTTTAACAGGATTTCTTTTAGAAATGTAATAACAACGCTTTACTAATAATAGCAGTTCGCTACAAACTAGTTTATTTTTTAAATTCATTTTATTGGTTTAAACACAAATGAGCATCACCAGCATTGTGTCGGTACGTCGCTTTGACAACTGAGCTGTTTCTATGCTTTCTACCAAGATTGGTGTTGAGGCTCTTGCTGTAGCAATGCGCTAGGTCAAAAAATAAATGTGCCTGTGTATTGAAAGAATTTTTATTTGGCTAAAAACAGGCTTTGTTTAGTTTGTTTACTGCTGTTTTTAACACTAGCGAATATTTAGCTAATCAAATCGTAATCTATTACGAAGCGTATGACGGTGACTACTATCACTAGTAATGTATACAATTGACAGAATTCTCATCACCTCGCAACACGATTGAGTTGAAGGCTAACAAGGATTCTCATTGGATAAGGACTTCATTGTGTACAGCGACTTAATATTTCCATTAGGAAGTTTGACATGAAGCAACACAATGCTACAACGTAGAGAAACATGCAACATGTGCATATTGTTCAGTTTTAAGTAATCAAGCTCTAGTAAGCAGCTGTATGTCGGTTTTCTAGATTAAATTGAGTTTGCAAAAACCAACTCTAAAAGAACCAGTAATTTTTTTACGTAGAAGCTAACTTTCTTATTTTTATCAAGCTCTGAAATTTATTATAAATCTAATTATTCTGTCAATGTATATTCTACCATGTGTTTGGAAAAATGACGTGTTATGAATAATAAAAGACTAATATATTGATCAAACATTTAATGAGTTTTACTGGAGACTTACAGAGCTTCCAACACAGCCTGTACCAATGGCAGTAATCACCAAAAACTACAATACCAGTATGAAAGGTGTGAATTTGTATGATTCATTTTTAGAGAGACATAGATTTCTCATGTGATTGCAGAGATGTACACGTATGTCTTCTACAATTTTGTTGCTATCAACAATGCGTGGCAAATCTACTGCCGTGATTGCTGATTACTGGCAATACCAACTAAAAAACGTATGGGCAGACGCTGCATCCAGTAAAGTGTTGCCATCAGCTTCATCACAGTTGGCAGCGGAAGAATAGCTGTTTCTCCTCGGCGGTGGAGGAAGAGGTAAATTGCAAAACTCTACCACTACTGCCGCAGATGATGAGTCAACTGTAGCAGTTCCACATAAGCGTGCCAAGAAGACACCCGACGAAGACAAAGCAAGAGAAATATCATCACAGGCTTAAAATGATTGAGAAAAGAGGATGGTACAACTTGCGTACTGAATGGCAAAACAACATTCAGTGCAAAAAAATTAATGTTCTTTTATGTCTAAACAAAGAAAGAAACTGTGTCATGCAGTCCCATATGTGACTTTGACAGTAATTTGTAACTTTTTAGAATTATTTTAATTAAAAATTTTTTTCATACTTTTTTTGATAGTTGCTATATTTTGTTTGTTACATTTTTGCTAAGTTTTTTAATATACTTTTTAACTCTCTGAATTTTAACAAATTGGGCTCTTTAGCCCAATGTGTTAAAATTAACACATTTTGAAAAATAATTTAAAACTAAACTAAAAAAAAACTAAAATTGGATATCTTTTCCTGACCCTAAAAACAAATAAAAACCAGCAAAAACATTGTTGTTTAATTGCGTATTAACATCTTTGGGGGCCTCCCAAGGATATATTTAGATATACTGGGGATATCCAAATATATATATATTTGTTTATATATGTATTGGTTTATATATGACAAATGGGAAACAAACTTTTATGGACAACGGGATACAATTCTGATTGTTATTTTTTTATTTATATATTTGTCTATATTCATATTTGTTTATATATATTTGTTTATATATACATTTGTTTATTAATATATATTTATTTATTAATATTTATTTGTTATAGTCATATTTGTTTATATATATATGTATATATTTATACATATATATATATATATATAAATATATTTGTACATATATATATATTTGTATATATATGCATGAAATAAATAAATGTCCGGCAACAAATGGATAATAAAATAATTTATATCAAATAATATATATATGTTTATATAGACTTAAACACATAAGTTTATGTATATAAATATGTGTATACATATATATATATATATATATTAAGATAATGTATATGTAACTATGTATTTACAGTTTTTTAACTTTTCCTTTATTTAATTAAAAATAGCGTTCAAATAGAGGCTGGCTTTCTACACTTCAAATGGTTCGGCATAACTTTTGGAAGATAAATTTAGCTCTATTACGGGCGAAGCGAATGTCGCTTATTTTTGCTCTCTTTGTCCGGTGGTGTGATTATTAAACCTTATAAATCCATCCAATAAACCAATAAATCTGCTAGCTTACCTCTAACCTGTCAACCATCTCTTACTAAATGTGCATTTATAAAGTAAGAAACATCTCTACCAGTTGATATTTATCGCTAGAAATTGATCTGCCACCATACTGTAGCCTGTGTCTTTCTTTGCAATTTGTTGGCACTTTCAGTTTTTTTTCAATTTAAAAACCTAATTTTATGTTATATCCATACTTAACATTGTTGAATATAAGCTCATTGTATTTACTGATATGTTTGCTAGAGCTTTCAGCCAAAACTAGCTTTTTATGTATAATACATGTAAAAGTAAAGTTAACAGCATCGCTCTACTATAAACAGCTTTAATTAAGATAGCCACAATGACGCTATTAAATAGCATACTATAAATCTGCATATTTATAAGCTATATAATGATAATCTATCAAAAGATACAAATACATATTCAAGAACAATTGACATAAACAATCCATACTTACAGTACATGCTGAAACAGAAATTAACGTCATAAAGCAAAGATATTTCTATCATTTGCTCGGATACTGCCTCCTGATTGTTGCTTTCGATGGTTCGAACATCTTCTATTTGTCTGATACTTTCTACAACATCTTTTAGCCTGAACTCCTCTTCTGCATTGCTGAACTAGTGGATATTAGTGTCCAAAAAACTCTTTGGCAGACCAAAACTTTCACGCGCTGCATTAGAGCCAAAAGTTTGCTCGCTAATTGTATAACCTTTAGTTCAAAACTTTCAAGCTAATTTTTATGCCTGTTGAAGTATTTGGACTGCGTTAAACAATGAGCTACCATTAGCCTGATACTGTTAGTAGTTTTACCTATGGCATTGTTTTCAAAGTTTCATGTACCATGGCAAACTTAAACCTTTTTTTTCTATATGTCGATGTACATGAAAGTATCAGGAGGATTGGTTAAACATGGAACCACTATTAGCCTGAGACAGTAATTATTTCTATAGCGCTGTTTTGAAAGTTTGTCTATCAGCATTTTACCGCAAAAAACGCAAAAATTCAAAATTGGTCAGCAAAAGAATTGATTGTTATTGATATAAAGGACAACTTCTTAATGGGATTTTGTGGACACTTTTCTACTGATCAGGTGATATTATGGACTCGTAAAGATTAAATGATGTCCAAATGGCAGTCAAATGGAGGTGGCGATCAATTGGAGGTGGCGCTCACATAGAGGTTGCGTTCAATTACACGTTTTACACTATATTTTCATATATGCATATATATATAGGTCTAAATATATCAGTTTTTTGCCTTCTAAGTAACTAGCCAGGCAGGCTGTTTTACTGCTGGTACGCCCCAATAATGGAATGTTGATATGTTTTTAATATACCATCAAAACTTATTTGGCACCGTGTTTAAGGTGTATCTCTAATTCTCCTTCTTACTCTGCTGAATAGCCATATACAAACACAGGAAAAGTCGTGTATAACATCAAAAATGCATGACACAATATGAAGCATAACTGAAATAACTTCAAAATTTGTTTACAAACCTTCTTTCTTAAACTTTGAAGCCACAGCAAAAAAATATGAGTACAGGAATCAAGTACGACACTTTAGCAGTGCTAAGAAAAGTTGATAGAGCAATCATAAGACCGTTTGCACGTCATGGAAATGTTGTGGCGTATTCCGTGTACAGCATAACACAAAATTATTATGCATTGTTATTCTATTTGCTGGCATATGAGAGTAGTGAAGAAACCTACAGCGTTCCAGAAAAAAGAATTCCAGAAATGTATACAAAACAAGGTTTAAAAACTGCAAGTACTCCTATGATAATATATTCTAAAACTGAAAATGATAAAGTTCTTGGCACTATTGATAACAGGTTTTTACGCTGCAATCAAAATCCAACAGAGTATATGATTTTTTCTAGTCGAACTCGTACCGACATTCAGAATAACGTATATGCAATAGATACTACACGCCATTCAAGACATGCTGGTATTAAGGTAAACGGCGCTGCAGCAGGCATGAAGATTAACTTTGATATCCTAACTGATCTATTCAGTAAATACTCCATAATCCTTGCTGCCCTGAAAATTCTTTACACAGAGTTTAATCTTTGCCGATCTCCGATGCCAAGAAACCTTCATATTTCCTACGGAGTTGCTCTACCACCAATCATGCCTCCACCTGGTTTCACACCAGCAGCAGCGGGTTTAAACCTATTTGGATCAGTAAAGAAGTGTTTTTTTCGTATTGCCTGTCAGAGCAAATCTGGAGACAATTATGCTGAGCTCATCGATTATGACTCCCATAATCTTATTGTTGTGATTGTATCAAGTAAGAAACAAAACACATTATTTACACATTTTAATAATGTGTATGGAGAGGCACAGTTTTATTCAACTAAACCAGATAGAGGTTCAAAAATACAGGCTTTTATGACATCTGGTCAGCTTATTGGAGCAGTCGGTGCACAGAACTCTATCATCTATGACAATAGAGATGTTCAAGTTATGTCAACGTGTATGAAGACCATTTTTGACAGAGATGAACAAATGCACAAAACGATACAGCTTACCCATCTTTTTGATAAAGAAGTATGTAGAACAATGCACTATAAAAACATTGGACAAGTTTTATTTGAATGTGATATTAACCTGAGACTTGACCACAAAGCCTTACTACTTACCGCATTGGTCAATTTTTCTTGTATTTTCTACCGTCTAAGAAAGCACTTTGTTGATCCACCGCTTTCATTCTACCCTTTCAGCTCAAGAGTGCCAAATGCTCCAACAGCTGCACCTTATTAATTCTTTTTTCAAGAAAACTGAACTGTTACAAAATAACCTTTCAAGTTTTACACATATTTTACGAAGAAACAAAAATGAGAAAAAATATATTTAGTGCAAAAATAATTTAACAACGCAGCTTCCTGTCTTATAAGGTTCAACATGCAAAATCTAAGGGAATTTACTTAATCCTTGCTGAAAAGCCATTTAAACTTTGGTCTACTGGCGGAGCACTTGCAGTTGCTCCTAAATACCTGACATGTTCATTAAAAGGTTAAATATTTTTTTGAAATTGGAGCTCATTTAACGTCATCATTACCCTATTTGTTGAGGTAATAACTGCCGTATTTCTTCTTTTAGTTTTTATGTTAAAAGTGAAATTTCTATAATATATAAGCTTCCGGTTCATTATATAGTGTAAGAATTCCTTTACTTGATCTCTTATTTTACAACATGAAACCGCCTAGTCTCTCTATGTTGTGACCTCAATCACTAATCCACTCTAGTATTGTAGTCTTTGAACCGTTACTTCTCTACATTCAATAAGCCCAGTCTGCAAGTTTATTAAAGGTATATAATTCACCGATCAGATATCCACTGGATATAGATACAAATATCGTTGTATTAGTACATAGATCTGTTGCTTCTGAGTTCTCTTTCTCTGCACAATAGGGATGATCATCACTGTTCATTTAATAGCCTATGATATCCTCTGTACACCTGACTCTGACTCGGTCTCTGTTCAACTGACTCTTGTTTGGTTGGAGTCTTCTTTGAACTGGCTGGCCTTAAATTAGATGGATAACCAGCTGTTGGCACATTATTCCAACTATGTCTACAATTAATTTCTGAGGTTACAATAGTAATGTTTAGATTTCTCATGCTAAATTCCATAATAAGCTAATATGGATAATTTTTTAGTTATTAGCAATAAGAAAATCATAGTAACACAGTTAAACCCTCAATTTTAGCTCCTAAATATACTATTTTTTGGCAACAACTCTTCCATTCCTAGCTTACCTTAACCATATTGAAGTAGTAATCCCACATTTTATCTCTTCTTTACCCATGCTGCTGTAGTAATCCCAAGTTTCAGCTCTTCTTTACCCATGCTACTGTAGTAATCCTACATTTCATCTCTTCTTTAACCATGCTATTGTAGAAATCCTACATTTCAGCTCTTCTTTACCCATGCTACTGTAGTAATCCCACATTTCAGCTCTTCTTTACCCATGCTACTGTAGTAATCCTACATTTTAGCTCTTCTTTAACCATGCTACTGTAGTAATCCCACATTTTTGCTCTTCTTTACCCATGCTACTGTAGTAATCCCACATTTCATCTCTTCTTTACCCATGCTACTGTAGTAATCCTACATTTTAGCTCTTCTTTACCCATGCCACTGTGGTAATCCTACATTTCATCTCTTCTTTAACCATGCTGCTGTAGTAATCCCACATTTCAGCTCTTCTTTACCCATGCTACTGTAGTAATCCCACATTTCAGCTCTTCTTTACCCATGCTACTGTAGTAATCCTACATTTTAGCTCTTCTTTAACCATGCTACTGTAGTAATCCCACATTTTTGCTCTTCTTTACCCATGCTACTGTAGTAATCCCACATTTCATCTCTTCTTTACCCATGCTACTGTAGTAATCCTACATTTTAGCTCTTCTTTACCCATGCCACTGTGATAATCCTACATTTCATCTCTTCTTTAACCATGCTGCTGTAGTAATCCCACATTTCAGCTCTTCTTTACCCATGCTACTGTAGTAATCCCACATTTCAGCTCTTCTTTACCCATGCTACTGTAGTAATCCTACATTTTAGCTCTTCTTTAACCATGCTACTGTAGTAATCCCACATTTTTGCTCTTCTTTACCCATGCTACTGTAGTAATCCCACATTTCATCTCTTCTTTACCCATGCTACTGTAGTAATCCTACATTTTAGCTCTTCTTTACCCATGCCACTGTGGTAATCCTACATTTCATCTCTTCTTTAACCATGCTGCTGTAGTAATCCCACATTTCAGCTCTTCTTTACCCATGCTACTGTAGTAATCCCACATTTCAGCTCTTCTTTACCCATGCTACTGTAGTAATCCTACATTTTAGCTCTTCTTTACCCATGCCACTGTGGTAATCCTACATTTCATCTCTTCTTTAACCATGCTGCTGTAGTAATCCCACATTTCAGCTCTTCTTTACCCATGCTACTGTAGTAATCCTACATTTTAGCTCTTCTTTACCCATGCTACTGTAGTAATCCTACATTTTAGCTCTTCTTTACCCATGCTGCTGTAGTAATCCCACATTTCAGCTCTTCTTTACCCATGCTACTGTAGTAATCCTACATTTTAGCTCTTCTTTAACCATGCTACTGTAGTAATCCCACATTTCTGCTCTTCTTTACCCATGCTACTGTAGTAATCCCACATTTCATCTCTTCTTTACCCATGCTACTGTATTAATCCTACATTTTAGCTCTTCTTTACCCATGCTACTGTAGTAATCCCACATTTCAGCTTTTCTTTAACTATGCTACTGTAGTAATCCCACATTTCTGCTCTTCTTTACCCATGCTACTGTAGTAATCCCCCATTTCAACTCTTCTTTAACCATCGTACTGTAGTAATCCCCCATTTCAACTCTTCTTTACCCATGCTACTGTAGTAATCCCCCATTTCAACTCTTCTTTACCCGTGCTACTGTAGTAATCCCACATTTTAGCTTTTCTTTACCCATGCTACTGTAGTAATCCCACATTTCAGCTCTTCTTTACCCATGCTGCTGTAGTAATCCCACATTTCAGCTCTTCTTTACCCATGCTACTGTAGTAATCCTACATTTTAGCTCTTCTTTAACCATGCTACTGTAGTAATCCCACATTTCTGCTCTTCTTTACCCATGCTACTGTAGTAATCCCCCATTTCAACTCTTCTTTACCCGTGCTACTGTAGTAATCCCACATTTTAGCTCTTCTTTACCCATGCTACTGTAGTAATCCCACGTTTCAACTTTTCTTTAACCACGCTACTGTAGTAATCCCACATTTCTGCTTTTCTTTACCCATGCTACTGTAGTAATCCCACATTTCATCTCTTCTTTAATCATGCTACTGTAGTAATCCCACATTTCAGCTTTTCTTTAACTATGCTACTGTAGTAATCCCACATTTCTGCTCTTCTTTACCCATGCTACTGTAGTAATCCCCCATTTCAACTCTTCTTTACCCATGCTACTGTAGTAATCCCACATTTCAGCTCTTCTTTAACCATGCTACTGTAGTAATCCCCCATTTCAACTCTTCTTTACCTATGCTACTGTAGTAATCCCCCATTTCAACTCTTCTTTACCCGTGCTACTGTAGTAATCCCACATTTTTGCTCTTCTTTAACTATGCTACTGTAGTAATCCGACATTTCAGCTCTTCTTTAACCATGCTACTGTAGTAATCCCTCATTTCAACTCTTCTTTACCCATGCTACTGTAGTAATCCCCCATTTCAACTCTTCTTTACCCGTGCTACTGTAGTAATCCCACATTTCAGCTCTTCTTTAACTATGCTACTGTAGTAATCCCACATTTCTGCTCTTCTTTACCCATGCTACTGTAGTAATCCCCCATTCCAACTCTTCATTACCCATGCTACTGTAGTAATCCCACATTTCAGCTCTTCTTTTACCATGCTACTGTAGTAATCCCAAATTTAAGCTCTTTTTCAACCATGCTGCTGTAGAAATCTTACGTTTCAGCTCTTCTTTATTCATGCTACTGTAGTAATCTTATATTTAATCTCTTCTTTAACCATGCTACTGTAGCAATCCCACCTTTCAGCTCTTCTTTACCCATGCTACTGTAGTAATCCTACATTTCAGCTCTTTTTTAACCATGCTACTGTAGAAATTTCACATGTCAGCTCTTCTACCATTGTAGCTTCCATAGTAATTCTTTGTTTCAGCTACTAGTTTGTTTTGTTACTACAGTAGTTCCTTGATTCAGCTTTTAATTTATCTATGCTATATATAATTAGTACCCTTTCAGTTATTAGTTTATCATGTTATGGTAGTGACCCATCTTTTAGTTATTAGTTTATTATGTTATGGCAGTGATCCCCCTTTCATCTATTATTTTATCATGTTATGGCAGTGATTCCCTTTCATATATTAGTCTATCATGTTATGGTAGTGATCCCCCTTTCAGGTATTAGTTTATCATGTTATGGTAGTGATCCCTTTTCAGGTATTAGTTTCTCATGTTGTGGTAGTGATTCCCTTTCCAAGTCTTAGTTTATCATGTTATGGTAGTGATCCTCCTTTCAGTTATTAGTTTAGTATCTTACGGTAGTAATATTTCATTTCAGCTCTCACCTCAACATGTTACTAGAGTAATCCCCATTTCAGCTTTTATTTCTATATTTTCATTTCATCTTTAATCATTTTACAATAGTGATTGCCATATTTTAGTTATTAGTTTATCATGACACGCTAGAAATCTCTTATTTCACCTTTTCGCTCTACGAATAGTCGTTAACAAAAATATTTTGCCGATAGTGGTAATAATGACGCCTAAGAACTACTAAAAGTTTATGTTTATCTCAATGGCTTGGAATAAAGTTATATTCTAAAGCGATAACAACTGTCTTGGTAGCCGTTGGGCAAAAAACTGTTCAAGTTAACAAAGTTAAGGTTGAGTTACCTAAAGCAATTTATCATTGCGTTTGAGTTAACCATGTGTTCGAGCTATCCGAGGGCGAGTTATTTGAGTTTCACTGTATATATTTGACAATACAATAATACAAACAATGTGCACATACAGTGAAGTACATGAAAAGGACTGCCAGAAATAATTGCCTACCCTGGTTCCTCTGGGTTCTTTACATAATATGCTTCACGCTCCACCCCTTCAAGCTTGGCTGTTAGTGTGTATGTTACTCTGATAATGTATATGCAGTATTGCGTCTGACTTTAGCTGAGCCAGAGCTTTTATAGCCAAGTATAGCTGTGATAGCCGAGCCAACTGTACTTGACATCCGATATGGTATCAGTTGCGCCGACTTTGGTTCTGTTAGCCAAGCTTGCTACTTTCTGTTCATTCAGCTAACAGTGCATGTAACTAGTTGTTGACCTATTAGCTGTGACAGTCGGCGCTAGTGCCCGGTTAGCTTCCAGCACACAATATTCCCAGTAGAAACATCGTCATTCCTAATGACTCACTAGCGATTGAATAGCCAGCCAAACACATGGTCAATGTTGCCGGCCTTGTGCTCTAGCCTCCTTATGTCTTGGTTTGTCCTCGGTCAATTGATATAAGGCAGAGCGCCAACCAGATGTGACTCAACATTAATCTCTGTTAATAAAAACAACCACTCATGATGGCAGCCTGGTCCAAACTCTTTCCTTTTTTGCATTTAGAGGACACTTTTGCTTTGTGCAAGTCTGTCATACCCGTGATCTGACACACAAACAAGGATTCCTTGCTCTACTCTAGGAAGACCCTTTTTACCCAGCCTCTATGGTGGATTGAGATTGACCATTACAGTTACAATGTAGATGGCCACACCTACTCTTAAAATTGGTAAAGCTGCTGAGTGATCCGAGCTAGCCAATGTTTGTACTAAATGATCCCTGGTGCTACTTGGTGCTCTGCTGTGTTGGTCTGTAGCTCCTATAAAAGCTTTGAAGTTCCTTCAGCCAGGCTTCAAATTCTTTTTTGAGCTTCATGTAGTTCTTAGCATTTGCTTTTGGTTTTGCCAGCCTAAGCTCTACATCTAGTTTTGTTTGGAATTTTTGCTTTTTGGCTCTTTTATATTAAGGCCTCTGCAAAGCCCGATTGTGGCTGGTGTTTGTCAAAGTCTCTCTGAGCAAACATGAAACGGTTTAAGTCGTTTTTCGTTTTACGCTGAATATTGCCCCTGATGCTCAATCAAACAAGCATAGTAAGGCCATTCCTTAATTATTTGGTATAGCCCTACAACTTTTGTTTAGAGCCTGGGGCTGTCTCCAATATTTCATTATCTTTAGTTACCAAACACAGTCTCCTGGAGTGCACAGTAGAGGCTGCTTTTTATACTTTTGTCAAATGGCTAACTGTTTTTCCTGAGATATTCTGCTAGACTCCTGAGTGTTTCGAACACGTATTTATGCACTGGATGAGCTTTTGTGGATGGCTGATAAAACTCCAAGCACTTTTCTTTGACGCGATAAGCTCTTTGCAGAACAGGTTTTGAACACATCGCCTTGCCTTTGTTTCCTTCTTTGGCCCGAGTCAACGTGAAGGCTGCGAAATGGGCCGGTTCTCTCCTTTAGTGAAATAGAGTGCTCCATCTCAAAGGTTTATCCAATGTTATTGCCAATGGTGCAGATTGTGCTCTAATAGCACGCCAGCAGTCTCACCAGTTGCTCAGCTTGTCCATGTTCATTCCATACAGTTCTTTCTGGTCCTCCAGATTCTCAAAGTTGGCTGAATTCCTGCCTCTAGCACACCTGCTCTCTGAGATGCAGCACACAAGCCAAAGATGGATGGTTCGTCATCTACCTGGAGGTCCTCCACGTTCATTTAGGTACTGACCTTGATGCTAGCTCAAGGTCAATAGTTGTAAATATTGTAGATTGAGTTTTAGTTCCATAGGTTCAGGCACGAAGTGATTACGCTTCTTTTTTGAATAGGTTGGTTCAAACTCTAAGCCAGCTAGGAACCCTCTGAAAAATTATCCATCAAATCTAATTAGCAGTAGTTACGTGTAGTGATTCAACATACAGTGACCATCACTGTCAGGGCTGGCACAACCATATCTACCATCTGCACAATGTTAAGTAGCTACCACCTGTGTTTATCTGGTCAAACGCTGACTGTCGACAGAATCCATGAGCTGCTGAAAGTTCATAGCTCACGGCCGAGTCACTAAAAAGGGCTCATGTAAAATGGCATATTCACTGATGTGGCTTACAACAAAGACCTGATCCTGTACACCAAGGAGCCATAAAGGCAGACGTACGACTCCCTAGAAGCGCAGTTGGGTCTCATTAGTCATGAGACAATTGTACTTGTCACTCTCCTCAAGATAAGTAACTGCATGAACTGCCTTTCTAGCTTCCCAGGGGGGCAGTTTGCTAGCATAGTTATTGGGGTTTACCCTGAATATACTGCAATTTTGGCGTTTAGCATCTTGTTTCTTTTGGCTTTTTGCTTATGTACTAAGTATCTAGCTTTTTTGTGATTGTGCTACCACTACCACAATGCCCGAAACATTATAAGCACATATTCGTTGTCACATTATAGGCATTATATACACTGTAGACTTACCATGCTGTGCAATATTTTTCAGGAAGTTCTTTACAACTAGCAAATTAAAAAACTGAAAATCATCTCTTTAGCAGTAAATTAATTATTCACCAAGTTTTAAATTACAATACACATAATTATATGCACATATAATTTTTACATGTGTTATGATAATTAGCCAAGGTGTATTTTCTCTCTCTATCTTTCTCTTTCCCTCTCTGTTTCTCTCTCTGTTTCTGTGTCTGTCTCTCTGTCTCTCTGTCTCTCTGTCTCTCTGTCTCTCTGTCTCTCTGTCTCTCTGTCTCTCTGTCTCTCTGTCTCTCTGTCTCTCTGTCTCTCTGTCTCTCTGTCTCTCTGTCTCTCTGTCTCTCTGTCTCTCTGTCTCTCTGTCTCTCTGTCTCTCTGTCTCTCTGTCTCTCTGTCTCTCTGTCTCTCTGTCTCTCTGTCTCTCTGTCTCTCTCTCTCTCTCTCTCTCTCTCTCTGTCTCTCTGCCTCTCTGTCTCTATCTCTGTCACTGTCTCTGTTTCTGTATCTGTCGCTGTCGCTGTCTCTGTCTCTGTCTCTGTCTCTGTCTCTGTCTCTGTCTCTGTCTCTGTCTCTGTCTCTGTCTCTGTCTCTGTCTCTGTCTCTGTATCTGTCTCTGTCTCTGTCTCTGTCTCTGTCTCTGTATCTGTCTCTGTCTCTGTCTTTGTCTCTCTCTCTCTTTCTCTCTTTCTCTCTTTCTCTCTTTCTCTCTTTCTCTCTTTTCTACTTCTCTTTACAACACAAACTTGTACTTGTATCTTCGCACGTTATCTCGTTCACTACACAATTATTTGCTTACTGGGGCATAATTAAATGGTTGAAAAAAATTTGATATTTGACCAGAGCGTGTGTTTGCTACTCTAATTGTTGTATCAAAACTGCTGCCCTAACTTTTCAATCTGTTACCACAATTTCATTGGTAACTGAGTAAATAAGTTCAAGTTTTTCTCAGCTAATGACAGTTACCCATTCACCCAATCGCATAAATCAAAATCACTTCAAAGAAACGTCGCAGCAGATGTGATTACTTAATGATAGCCAAACTCCTTAGCCATAAAAAACCACATCTGTTGGAAGAGCTACTCTAAAGTATCTCAAATTTATTTTGTGGTCCCACTAATAACAACCATGGCTAAAAGTGTTATCAATACGGTTTTCAATGGTTCGATGATAAAATTGCTGGCTATGACTATTATTATATGTCCCAATAGTTTCTTCAGTTCCACCAAGTGTGAATATATAGTTATATATGCTCAATAAAAAACATTATGGATATATATATGTATATATCTCATATATATGTGTATATTTTTCAAAGTTTGCAATCTGTTTGTTGTCAGTTTTTTTCTGCATTCGGTTTGTCCAGCTATAGCTATTAAAACTTTGGAATTAAAATTCTACATACTGCAAGACTGCGGCTCACAGGGATTGCATTCGCATTTTGATAATCCAACGCTCTAACCACGAGACCACGGAAGCTTATGCAAAATAATGCTCACTCTTACTACATAAAGTATATATCGGTTTCCGTTTTCACAGAAGAATAATTTAGTAATTGAAAATCTACAAACTTTTTTAGCTCTGTGAAACAGGATGCTTTTCGTCCTCTCCGATAGGGTTAATTTGTTTTTACCAAAATAGTGTCAGCAATAGATTCACCCAAAATTAAAGTTTGGCAATTTGTTTGCTGATTATATACTGGGGAACTTTAGTTTTTGAATTCTTTAATTCTCGACCAACTCGGTTTTTCGACCAAAGATTTTGAGATTTTTTTTACTTGTATCTTGAACATAAATTCGGTTCGTGATCAAACTGAAGCTAATGTAAGCTAATGTTACTTATAAATAAAAGCCTTTGTTGTAATGTAATTAAATAAATACAAATAATAATTTAATGTAATGCTCGCAGAAGTTAAATCAACAACTTATTCACAATGTACATGTTCAGCACATTTAAAGTATCACTTCATCACTTTTACTTTTGAACAAAAAATATATTATTGTGCTCGAAGTTCATATTGCACCAAATATTAAGATTTCGAACTAAATAATTTTTTAACTTTTATGTTTAAAATAGGAAAGATATATTTTGCATACATCTAATACAAATAGGATATTATTTAAAATAGGGAAAACATTTTTTGCATACATTTACTACAAGTGTGATATTATTTAAAAGAGGAAAGATACATTTTGCATACTTCTGCTACAAATAGGATATTATTTAAAATAGGAAAGAGATCTTTTGCCGACATTTACTACAAATATGATGTTTATTTTTATTGCCTTAACTTTTTGTCTTTTTTGCAGCCAACAATATTTTTTCAACTGCTTTTGTGAGAATGTTTAACACTGCCTCAAAAGCTTGTTTATTAGAACATTTGACTATGACAGAAATATAAAGTTACTTTTGATTACACTAGTTAGATGTTTAGACCTTTCTTATTTCAGTTCGTATTAATGGTATCATTACCGAATAAACTTTTATTGTAATTGTAGCAAAACAAACTAAATTTAGCCATTACTTGCTAATTATGTCACATTTACATCCGATTATTTTTATAGCCGTTTTATCTTTCAAATTTATTTAATCTGCAAACATCTTCTTCAAAATATGAAGTTTTAAAGTTGCTTGACAAAGTTTGAAACCTCTTACAATTGTTTTAATTATCTCTCCTAAATAATTTCAATTACGCAAAACACTTTTATTTTGATATCTATATTTATTTGATATCTATTATATATATAATATATACGTATATATATATAATTGTTTCCTCACCCCGGATACCCCGTATGGGTGGTAAATTCTGCTCTAACTTGGGTCTCTTACCAGAGACCTGGGAGTTTGAGCACTCGCCTC
This sequence comes from Watersipora subatra, assembly GCF_963576615.1. Lineage (NCBI taxonomy): Eukaryota > Metazoa > Bryozoa > Gymnolaemata > Cheilostomatida > Watersiporidae > Watersipora > Watersipora subatra. Next base: position 44,233,424 of record NC_088715.1, on the reverse strand, counting down.
AAGATCTTAGCTGTTCCCAATAGCGTACTTTTCTGCAACTCACCTGAGTTGATTGTTGTTGGTATTTGGGCAAGCCACATTTTATGTGCCAGTGTTATTGCGCCCAGTCCCCCAACAACTGGGATTACAGTTGTTTTTACATTCCAGCATTTTTCAATTTCTTCTCCAAGAGGGAGATATTTCTCTACCTTTTCTTTTTTTTGCTGGCTATATTGTAGTCATTGGGTACTGCTATATCTATTATAGTAGCCCTTTTGTTTTCCTTGTCTACCACCACTATATCTGGTCGGTTTGCTAGGACATGCTTGTCAGTTCGGATGTAGAAGTCTCAGAGGATCTTAGCGCGGTCATTTCCATTGACCTTACCAAGAGCTTCCCACCTGTGTTGTGGTTTATTAAGGTCATACTCATCACATAGACTTCTATACACAACACCTGCAACATGATTATGCCGCTCAGTGAATGCCTTTCCTGCTAACTGTTTGCATCCACTGATGACGTATTGGATGGTCTCAGGTGCATCTTTGCACAGTCTGTATCTAGGATCGTCTCTAGTGTGATAGATTTTCGTTTGGAGTTGCCTTGTTGGGAGCACTTGCTCCTGGGCTGCCATGATTAGCGATTCTGTATTGGCCGTTAGGTTTCCTTTGTTCAGCCACATATATGTCTGGTGAACATCGCCAACCTTAGATATTTGTTGGTGGTAAGCACCATGAAGAGGTTTCGTGTGCCAGTCAATTTCCTCATCATCAGGGGGTAGGTCCGTTGTAAGAGCTGCGGATTGAAAGTCAGCTAGCAACTTATCTGAAATGGCCATGCAGGCTGCATATGCTTTGATGCTTTGCTCCTCCTCTTTCACTGTCTGCTGTACACTTTTGAGTCCCCTACTGCCGTCTTTCCTATCAAGATACAATCTAGTAGTATCAGATTTTGGGTGGAGTGCTCCATGCATGGTCAGCAGTTTATGAGTTGCTATATCTGTTTCCTTGATGGCTTCCTCAGTCCACTTTATTATGCCTGCTGGATATCTTATTACTGGCAGTGCGTAGGTATTTATTGCCATGACTTGGTTCTTGGCATTGAGCTGGCTCCGTAAGACCTGCCAAAAGGCGTTTCTTGTATTCGGTAATGGCTTTGTGACGTACTTTGGCTTCGTGGTTGATGTTGCTTTGCATAATCCCCAAGTACTTGTACCCTTCTTCTATATCTTTGATGGTACCATTTGGCATGCTTAGGCCATCTATGAGCATAGAATGGCCTTTCCTAAGAACTAGCCTTCCACATTTCTCAATACCAAAAGTCATTCCGATGTCCTTGCTGTATACCTGAGTGAACGGTGTTAGCGAATCATTGTCTCTTTCTTTGTTAGCGTACAGCTTGATGTCATCCATGTAGAAGAAGTGGTTTATCTTGGTGCCACTCTGAAACTGGTACCCATATTGAGTCTCCTCCAGCATATTGCTTAGAGGGTTTAGGCATATGCAGAAGAGCAGCGGTGATAAGGAGTCACCTTGATAGATGCCTCGCTTAATTTGTACACTCGCCAGCTTTTTGCCATTAGCCTCCAGTTCTATCTTCCATTTGGTCATTGACATCTTGATGAACGCACAATAGCAGGGTGAACATTGTACATACTGAGGCACTCAAGTATCCAACTATGGGAAATTGAGTCATAGGCCTATTTGTAGTCAATCCAAGCCATGGCAAGATTGGTTTGCCTTCTCCTGCTGTCTTGACAGACCGTCCAATCCACCAGTAACTGATGTTTGGCTCCTCGGGTGTTGCGCCCAATTCCTTTTTGAGCACTGGTCATATAATGACTCATGTGCTCTTCCGTAAATATATATATATATATACATATTTATGTATATATATATTTATATATATATATACATATATATACATATATATATATATATATATATATATGTATATATATATATACATATATATATATATATACATATATATATATACATATATATATTTATGTATATATATATTTATATGTATATATATATATATAATAGATAAGTGGTCAGGCCTACTGCTAACAGCACTCTACGCTCTAAAAAGTGTGGAGTGTTATAACTAACTAGAGTGTGGAATAGGTTAACTTTACTTATCTTTATTCCAGATTGATGTTTTATTCTGGGGTCACGACAGGTCTGTTTCGTGCTGGTGCACTCTTCAGGTGACTTGTGTTGAATGGCGGGTGGAATTGCCTCTCCTGATGTTGTTGGTGGAATCTGTAGCTCCGCCTCTGCCTGGATCGTATTGGCTGAGTAGGTATTTCTTGGAGTGTCTGCATGTATTGTTTATTTCGTTTCTTTTGTTTAAGGTGGCTGTTTCTGGCCTGCAAATGATGTAATACTTTTCACTAAGGCACAGATGGCATTTCTTTGTTTGGTTTGAATAAGGTCTAGCTTTCTGCATAATTTTCCATTTAATCCTGTAGCTTGCATTGTCATTCTTAAGTTTCCAGATGTGTTTACTAAGTTCTGTGCTGTTTTGCTTGTCACTGTCTGTGAAAGAGGCTGTATGGTTTCTAAATCTGGATTTGAAGTCGGTTGTGCATAGTCCTATGTAGGTGCTCTCAGTGCCCGTATCTTCTTTAGTCACTATGGCCTGGTATATTATGTTTGTGGTTAAGCAGTTTCCATCTAGTGGGCAGTTGTTCCTTACTCTACAATTGCAGGTCTGGTTTGTAGTTGTGCTCTGCTGGCTGCTCAACAGGCGTCTGTTGTGTGAATCTATGTGCTGTTTCATATTCGGCATGCAAGAGTAGCTGAGTTTTAGTGTGTGTCTGTTAAATGCCTTGTGCAGTGAATGAGTAGGCGGGAAGCATGTATCTATAATGTTTATAAATTTTCTGCCTATATTAGTCTGTACATCGGCGTTAAAAGGGGGGTTGTACCATGTTACGGGTCGCTTACGGTGTCTCTTGTTAGTCGCTGGCTGGGTCGGGATGTGTTTATATTTAAGTGTGTGGTTATAACCACTGTCGTTGAGTGCTTTTGGTAAAGGGGTGCTGCTTTGCTAAATTCATGCTCATTACTGGACAGTGTAGTTAGTCGCAAATTAATGTTGTGTGGTAGATTTTTTATTACAGTAGGTGGGTGGTTACTGTTTTTGTGGACATAGAGTGTTGTATTGCTAGGTTTGGCATAGGGTGAGTAGGTGTTTGCATTGAGGTTAAAGGTTACGTCAAGGAAATTTACAGACTTTTTATTAGCTTCGATGGTTAATTTCAGTTTGTGCTGATTAAATATTTTGCATATCAATTTCTTGAGTCGTTCAATATTTTGTGGGCAGGCTGTGCTGATGGCCAGTCCATCGTCTCTGTCTAGTCCAATAATTTCTCGAAGCTGTCTGGGTAGCAGCGACAACATGTATGTGCCAACTAACACGCATGTTTCCGCTCCGTCAAAGCTGCCCATTGTTACGTCAAAGGTCTTGTTGCTAGAAGATTTTTTTACCCAAGTTTGGTCGTGTGTACTAGAGTGCACCAGCACGAAACAGACCTGTCGTGACCCCAGAATAAAACATCAATCTGGAATAAAGATAAGTAAAGTTAACCTATTCCATACTCTAGTTAGTTATATATATATATATATATAAATATAAATATAAATATATATATATATATATATATATATATATATATATATATATATATATATATATATATATATATATATGCAAAGCTCATCACTTCTGTAATTTGAGCACTCTGGTGTCAGCGAATTGACTTTCTTAAAGGTTGACTTGCAATGAAATTCACATTACAGTTATTTGGTATCAAAAGACTTGCCATGTCTTACTCTGTTGTGTTGTGAGAATGTAATTAATATAATCACATAATATATAATTACAGTATAATCATATAATCAAATATGTGGGAATGTGATTTAAAGCTCTTAAAGTATAAAAAACGAACAGAAAATCGCAGCCACACAAGACCGCCCTAGTTTAGATTCGTTTTCCAAAACGGCTAAAATGTGGTGTATGTGTGCAAGATAGTTTATATTTACACTTTCATGCATCCTTATTCATCGAAATATTTTTACAAATATATTTAACGCTTGCAATAAAAACCATGTGTCTTGTTCTTACGCGTCTATTTTATCGGCATCGTAATGCTGAAACTTTGAGTAGTGATATTTCAAAACCAAGGATAAAAAGTTGTTTAATTTTTTAAACTTACCTTGAATGATTGCATATCATCCTCTGACAAACATGATGAGCCTTTTGGTCCGCTATGATGGTCGAAAAATGCTGTAGAAATTGTTCGCGCCATATGGCGGGAATTGTAAGATATTTGAATGATCAGATAATGTTAGTTTCAGTTCAAGTTTGATCTATAGCAAATAACAGACACGCTTTCTCGTATTAAACTTGCTAATTTCAATTCCTCATAATGTTTAACACGCCACATCGTGTTTGTGCAGCTGGCAATTTGAGAAGCACCTTTTTTCTTGGCCAAGATGAGAGAAAAGACCAGATCATCACCGGGCGTAGAGCAACTGGGTGAAGCTGGATGTGACCAACTTTATTTATTCGCCTGCTTGCTATTACCTTTGTTTTCGCCATTTAAAAGGTGACATGTTTCCTAACCTGTTTGCATACTCCACATGTCACCAAAGCACGTGAATAATCTAATTAATGAACTACTTGTGTTAGTAGTAGTAACTCGGGTGATTTTCTAGTATTCTCCTAATACTACTGTAATAATCTATATTTAATAGTACAATATTAATGTCATTGAATTGTAATACGATATTATTAGTATTTTATCTTTTTAATTACGTGTATTTTTTTATTATAATAACAAAACTATTTCATACTGCATATCTATCTGTAAAACGTAATATATTAATCTATAATTGATAAAATAATGTTATAAGCTTCACGATTAATTTTGCCAAACTTCTTAACCCACCTCACTTATAGATATGTTATATAAAATAGTTATTGTCATTTTCTGGTATCATCGTTAAAAGCATACTAGTATTATTAGATGATAATTATCAATATTAGATGATGAAGTGTTTGTGCTAACCACTAAAGACTGGGAAGAGTTTGAGCATCAAACACTCTCCAGTTACATGTAAGATAGAGCTGAACTTAACCAAACTTGACAAAATATAAAGAATACCCCTAGAGTTATTACTCACATTTTTATGTTTACAATATCATGGATTCTGATAATGTTTTGTAAAATCTGTGTCATGATTGCATGGCTATATATTTATTCTTTTTCTGACAAGCAAATATGATGTAATAACAAAAAATGATGTTGTACAAATCTTATTGGAAGTCAACTATTGTGTTGTAATTTCAGACCCGAATCACTTACTATTATTTTCTCTTCTCAAAGAGGAGAAAATAATAGTAAGTGTGACAGCACTCCTGCGACTATTTTACAGTCACGCCTGCGCCCTCCCCTGCTCATTCACGATGGTGCAAGAAAGCGGATGGGTAGAGTTCAAGGTTACATGTGCCTCCTGTCACCAATCGTACACTTGGAAAACAACTGCCAGGGTGAACAGAGCTCACGTCATCAACCCCCTGCTGGCAGCTGCATCACTCTTTCCTGGTGGATGCCCTACGCAGAACCTTCGTTTTCTGTCGCTCCTGCACATCGCGATACCAAGCCACAGCGTTTGCCTCTACCAACAAAGAGAATACTTACATGGTGTGGGTGTTAATATTTACTCATAAACTTGGAAAATGGGAGTAAAAGCTAGGCACACTAAATGAATAACAACATTTAGAAACAATTTCTTTCTTGAAATGAAAATATGTCATCCTTCCAACGAAATATATAATTTAAAATTCTGATTCTTCATCATAATATAACACAAAAAGGGGGAAGAGGATTCTACATTCTCAGACTAATGATAATGAAACAAATTAATATTGTATAATGAAGTTTTAAAATATTTTACAGTGTATTGCTGGGCAGTACACCCTGCATAACGAGGGATTGATGGTAGCAATCAATTGGGGGCTTGATTTGGCAGGTGACGGTTGATGCGGTAGTTTGAGCTTTGCGCACTATATGGGGCCTACAGTATGATGAATAAGGGCTGCGACTTAATAGTCAGCAGCCATCTTGTAAAGGTAAAACTTTGACAGTTTTTACTTCACAGCCTGATAAAAACCCAAATTTTTTAGTTGTTTTCAATACATAAACATGAAGTTGCTGATCGAGCTAAATAATCTATTCAAATAATGTGAAAGTGATTGTTGGTCGCAACTTTTTTTACTTTGCAGTCAACGAAGACCATCAGCTCTAACGCCATAGAGCTGGAAGGCTTCAAGCGATGCCAGTCCGATGTAATTTCCCACGGCCTGAGCGTAAAGTCCATTACAACGGATGTTGTTACAAAGGTTGTGTGCATACTGCAAGCTTGTGTTTTGGCTTATGCCACAAATTCATCGCGGGGAGCGATTGCCTCTACTCGCCTGCTTGGTGTCTAAGATTCGGGTTCTTTTCCCACCAACGGATGATGAAGAAGAGTTTGCAGACTTGCAAACAAGATTTGCGGCATAAACCAAAACACAAGATTGTGGTATGCACACAGCCTTTTTCGAGCATTTGGCGATGGCTCTCCAAACGGGATTAGATTATCTACCAAAACAATTATTGAAAAACAATAATTGCTGATCATCAAAATAATCTCGATCTTTATATAATAAAATCATAAAATTAATACACTCTCTACTGTAGTAAGTGTACAAGATAAATATAACAATTCTCCTTGTGTTCCACTAGTTCAGAATATGTGTGTTCAACCAATGCTTTAAATGTGTAACACAAGAATTGTAGATAATACTTGACACATTATCATGGCTTTAGTGTTGTTGGCATTAAATGAAAATCCAACTTAATATGATATCACAGGTAATTATTCTACCCCAACTCAAGGGGTGCAGGCGCCACAAGTTCGTCCAGACTAGGATTGTATACACAGGCATTCATGCTCCCCGCAGTCATGGAAACGATGCGCAAACTCAGCATCATGGCAGCACAAACATTCAGAAAGAGATGGCATGTCTTGACAGTGCTTTCTGACACTCCACTCTGAAGCCGGTGGTATTAGCTTCTAAAAAAAGGAACAGATATGTCTATGCAACCATAGCTAATACATCAAGTCGATGTTATCCAACAGCATATCAGTGCAGCACTAGATTTAAATATTAAAATTGTTAATGTTGTCATTCGAAAAAGATCTGTAATTATTTTTTTGCAATATGAAGCAATAATTATCATCATTAAAATCATATATGTATAATAATATTCGTTCTATCACTCTCTAGCTAAAACTATTACTACTCGCTAGCTTGGCACATAAGAGCTGGCTAGTGGCGGTGCTTACTTGCTGGAAGGTTTGATTCTGTTGAGGGTCTTCTTCAGATAGGGCGTCAGGCTCGAAACACCAGGGTCTTAACTCTTCAGAATTTAACATTTTTATGATTGCAACTCGGACATGTACACGTATGTTGAGTTGTCGGACAGAATGGCCAAGCTGAAACTGTAAAGTAGCGAGCAACTATATTTGATACGGGGTCTTAGTTGAAACCCGAAGTGTTTGTCATAAACTATCGCTACGATAAGTTTTATATTGAGCTTTTTATTGGCGTTTCAATTCACGCGAGAACATCACATGACAAGACAATAACCAAACTCCGCGGATACGTCATCGAAATCAAGAGATTCCAATCTATGATGGCTTTTAGTTTTTGAGCTTTTAAGAGCTTGTAATTATGTTTCCACATATTTGGCACCTGCAACACAACAGAGTAAGACATGGCGAATCTTTTGATACAAAATAACTGTAATGTGAATTTCGGCGAGGCAACTCAGTTGTTTCGTGACAAGAAGTCAACTCTCATTGGTAATGGGATTTGTGTCCTTTGCCTACATTCTGAGCTGCACTCTTGAGGCTTCAATAGCTGAACAGTGCTGTCTGCAGCAAGAGTATATGCTCCTTCACTTCGGTTTGGTTGAGCACTCTGTGAGAGGTGCAGCACTATTAGCCTTTGTGCAAAGCTCATCACTTTTGTGATTTGAGCACTCTGGTGTCAGCGCATTGACTTTCTTAAATTTATATATATATTTGGTTATAGATACATTATTATATAGTTGTTTTTGCATATATAAATATTGTTATGTATATACATATATATATATTTAGATCTGCTTGTATGGATACGTCTAAACTTCACAGCTTTTATATGGAATCTTAAGCTAACTACTCAGGTTTAGTAGTTTACTGTTAGAACCAAATCAAATAATGTTTTAAAATACATAAGTTTTAAGTGTCGTCGAATGCTGGTTCACCCCAACAATGTACTGCTCATGTGTTGTGAATGTTTAGTTCAAAATAATTTGACCCTCTATTTAGGGTTTATCTCCCATGCTCCCTTTTGCCCTGCTGAATAGTCAGCACCCAAAATCGTCTATAACATCAAAAATGCATGACACAATATGAAGCATAACTGAAATAACTTCATAACTCATTAAGAAACTATCTTTCGCCTACTTAGAAGTCACAGAAGAAAAAACAAAATGAGTACGAAAAAGGAGTACAATATTGTAGCAGCGCTAAGAACAGTTGATCAAGCAATGATCAGACCGTATGCGTGTCATGGAGCAGTTGTGGCGTATTCTGTGTATAGCACAACGCGGAATCATCATGCATTCTTATTCTATTTGCTGGCATATGAGAATACTGAAGAAACATACAGCATCCCTGAGAACAGAATTCCAGAAATGTATACAAAACTGGGTTTAAAAACTGCAAGTACTCTTATGACAATATATTCCAAAACTGATGATGGAATTCTTGGCACCATTGATAACAGGTTTCTAAATAACCTTCACAGTCCACCACAGTACCTGTGCTTCTCAAGTCGAACTCCTTCAGATCTTTCAAATGATGTATATCACATAGAGACTAGTTCTCATACAAAGATCGGTGGTATAAAGGCAAATTTCTCTGCAACAGGCATGCAAGTTTTTTTTGACATGATTACAAATCCGTTCAGTAAATACTGCATAATCCTTGCTTCTCTGAAAGTTCTTTACTCTGAGTATACTTTTTACCGATCTCCAATGCCGAGAAACCTACACATTTCTTATGGAGCCTCGCTACCCCAAATCCTGCCTCCAATTTCTTGTCCACCACCAGCAGCACGTTTACTTCTATTGGAGTCGGTGCAAAAGTGTTTTTACCGTGTCGCTTGCCACGGAAAATCGGGAGATAATTATGCTGAGCTTCTCGATTATGATTCACACAATATTATTGTTGTGATAGTAACAAGTAAGAAACAAAACATATTATTTACATACTTTAATAATGTGTACGATGAAACACACTTTTATTCAGTTAAGCATGATGAATCTTCAAGAATGGAGGTTTTTATGAACTCTGGTCACTTTATTGGAGCGATTGACATAGCGAACTCAAAGATTTATGATGCTCAAGGTGTACAGGTTATGTCAATGTGTTTGAGGCCTTTTTTTGACCCAGATGAGCAATCACGCAAAAGAATACAACTTGTCCACCATCAGGATAAAGAAGTATGTAGAATGATGAACTGTAGATACATTGGACAAGTCCTACTTCAATGTGATATTAACCTTGGCCTTGACCACAAAGCTATACTCCTTGCTGAATTGGTTAGGTTCTCTTGCATCTACTATCGTATGAGAAACTCCTTCGTGAATCCATTGTTTTCATTCTACCCCTTCCGTTCAAAACTGCCAAATGCTCCAACAGCTGCACCTTATTAATTCGCCCACCTTTTAATTTTACAAGGAACTGTTACAAGCTGTTACAAAAGAACCCTTCACCGTTTTAAACATGTGTTGATAACAAAACTAAAATGAGAAGAAATATATATGATGCTGAAATAATGTAACCACTGTGCTTTCTTCTTTACAAGGTTCAAATGCAAAATTTAAATCTATAGTTTTAAACTTTTAGATTATGTTAAGCCATCATTATCTTTCAGCTCAAAGTTTAACAGGCTGAGATTGTAATTGTTCTATTTCAGCAGCTAGTTTATTTTAATTGAATGATTTTAGTAATCTTGCCTTAGATTTTTCTGATAAAAGAACAATTTCTGTATTTAATCTAGTTCATCATATAACAGAAGAATCCTTTTACCTCACCTCTTGTGTTCAAATGTGAAACTAGTATTATTGAAAACCAACGGTTTCGGCTCTTGTTTGACCAGGTTAAACTAGTAATATATCAACTTTGTGATCTAACTTACTGACATACTAAAGCAGTGGAAAGTCCTCTGTCATACAGCCCGCAACCAAAGTTATATTGGAAAAAAGGGTACTGATAATTGAGAAATGCAATATTTGCAGTCAAATAGCACTGCAGTGCAACAGGATAACTGCAGCGGTAGCTGCAATGGCAGCTGTAATGTACTGGGTGTTATTATGTACTACAAACAGCAATAATGAAAGGAAAATATTATATGTTTATATCTTCCCCTGCAATAGGAGAAATACAATATTAGAAGTAAAATGCACTGATACTATTATAATAACCAATATTATTAATAGAGTAATGCAGCAATTACAGAAAACCAATGCACAATTTTGTTTACAGTTCAAAATGTCATAGCAACAAATATCAATAAGTTGTGATATTTATCTAGATTTTTAGCAAATCTATTTAACAAAATTGTTTAGAAAAAATCATGACAGTATAATACTGCCCAACATCGGTCACTATATACTTCAATCTTGTAAATTCGAATGACTAATCTTATAATTAAATCTTATAAAATCACATAATTCTTCTTATAATTATACATAATAATAATCTTAAAAGAATCGTTAGAAAAATATCATTGTCTTTCCTTTTACTTTCACTGTTTTGGACATTAGTTGGAATTCCAGAGTACTCATTATAAGTGTCCAAAATGTCAGTTACTTTGACATCGGCAAAAAAGAAACGATTACTTTTTAGAACTTCCACGTTAGTTACAGAAACCTTCAGCAATTGGACATTGCCAAAGGCTGCTGAAATGGGCACGTTTTTTTCATGAGTTGCGCACGACTTAATGGTTCCAAAATCTGTTGCACGGCCTTGTCGACATTTTGTTGGCCGGTCTTTTGATTAAAAAAGCTTGTGAAAGTTTAATAGCAATTTTAGGCCAAATTAATTGGTCTATTAATGTATAATCCGATCAGATGGGTAAGGTTTGGGATATTTTCTACAAATTTCAAATACTTTGTAACATATTTAAATAGTTTATATGTGTTTTGTATCGTTATTATACTTCAACGACTCCATTGAAAAATGGTCAAATTTGTTGATGAGATTTCGGTGCAATGGTTTGCAACGACGAGGATGAATAATTTTTGTGAGTTGTGTGCACATGTGCATTTATCATAAAACTCCCAAACAATCGCTTCACTCGTGTTTGGTTGTGGGACTAAGGCATTGTAAAGGATTCAGACCTTGGTCTTTCTACGACAGATACTAGACTGAAAGTTTGCTAAAAGTATATATTGTACTTTATTAATTGGGTATCTCGACTGTTACAATAAAAATATTACCATATAAAACAGGTCAGTCGCGTTGGAGTTCTCTATTTTTGTACCTTAAAGAAACGCATCAAAGTTCTTTATTCAACTTAGCTTGCATACATCTCCTCCATCTCGTAAAGTTGTCTGTTTCTTTCTCAATTAGTCTGCCTTCATCCAATTGGACTCTTCTTGAGCGGCTAGAACTGAGTTTTTGTCAGATTTTTTCACGGTTTTTTCACTATTTTCCCATGTTAGCCATGAACTAAAACTAAATTAAAACTTTAAATCAACATTTCAAACTGGTAATACTAGTCCATTTTATTTTCTTATGACAACCTTTTAATCTTTTTATTTTAAGTCTGTGTACTTCATTTTGTTCAGCTATTAAGATATTTGTGGCTATTAAGATATTAGAATGAAGAATATGCATGACAGAAGATTTGATTATCAAATCCCATTCACCAATCATACATCTTACCTATTGAGCTACACGGGCTTGATGGATTCTTTGAGCGATAGATGTTGCTAAGTGAGTAAAAATTAGCAAAATCTGTACCAGGTGCTGCTAATGTCTGCTAATGCTGTTCTGAATGTCAGAAACCAAAAATGTTTTTGTTTTCTGACATTATTTAATACTAAACATTAGTTCATATTCATGTATAAAGTATTTTTTTTACATCTGGTAGTACACTTGCAAATATATTTGTCTTAGAAGGCAAAAAATATTTAGAGGCACTGTCACATTGAACCAATGAAGGTTTGGGAAATTGTGTGAAACAAGGCAATAAATCAAAACACAATCTGAGTACTATAAATTTTGTCATATGGACACGGAATATGATGTCTGCCCTGGTTTGAGATTTTATTTGGACACCCTGCAAGTAAAAACAACACTTGATATTCCAAGTCGAAGAGCCAGTGTCTTTGAGAGAAATGAAAAATTGGGATTGATTTGTCATGTTTTGTAATTCGGAACAAGGAGTTTGTCAAGATTACCCTACTGACACACACACACACACACCTGAGGTGATGCCGTCAAATCATGAGGTAATATTTGAACCAAATGTGTGTTTTAAAAGTATAATTACAAAGGTTACATCACATGGTAAAAGTGTAGTAGATGGTATTGAGGGAAAGAATCACACAACAGGCTGTAATGGTGTGGACTGAAAAACCTTTGTCGTTAACTCGGTAAAGTCATTAGCAAAAGCTGCAACAACAATAACTTCCAAATTAGTGAAACCAATGAAGATATTTTCCATCTTAAAGGATAAGATTATTAAAACAGGGCAGATATGCGAGGAACCTTGGACTATGGTGCTTCTAACTCATGGCATTCATTTGTGCCATCGCATAGCAGTTATAAAAGATAGTTATGTTGTTCTGATGAAATGGTGGCCTTTCTCTGACCGCCAATTCCACACTCACCCACACACACGCACCCACACGCACAGCAGTGTGAATATAATCAAGAGGTAACCACAAGATAAATTTCACAAACACTAACACAGTGTCACCACAAATGCTGGTGGCATTGGCCTATGACTCTGAAGTCAATATTGGAGAAATTCTTACAGCGGAAGCCAATGAAAGTAGCCAGTTCATAAGGCAGAACTCCAACGACAAAATAACCACTAAGAGTAGCTTTCCCTTTAAACATTTCCAGTTATTGCACCAGCGGGAAATATCATGTCAATGAAATACATTTTGCTAGAAAATGAACAAATAATAACAGCAGAGTATGATGACTTTAGGTAAGAATATTTTACTGCATAAATCTGACAACTTTTGAATTGTATGTTTTATGTCTCATGTTTAAATAATATGAATATAATATATATTAATTTGAACGTATTAGTTTTTTTACCACATGTTTAATGATAATCTAACACCAAGTCGTTACAATTTGTTGTCTAACAACTGCAAAATGTAAAAAAAGATTTGAATTTTTTTATAATATTATTTTTGTTCTGCTCATCACAGTTCTGCGTGTCACAGGTGGTTGCCTTCTTCCAAGCTCCTCAGAATTCTCAAACTCAAGCTAAAAAAACAGCATATATTTATAGTAAAAGGAGAGCTGCCAAACAATGTCAACTGTTGCGAACTTCAGAAGCTTTTCGCAATTGATCGCAAATTAGTTTTTCATATCAATTTGTTGTCCAGTGTGTCAATAATTCTTCAATCCATTGCATGACAAGAATGGAATCTAACTCAGTGGTAGTTAGTGTCAAGTGCTGCCTACAACAGGAAAAATGGCAGCAAAAGGTCACATCTTAGCTGTAAAGCCTATGAGGAAGCATTCAAATATCCCGAGCATCACAATCAGGAAATCATTGGCTTTACATTTAATAATAGTGTTTTTTACATCATATTTCTACAATAGCAAATAATAAATTTTTATCTTTTAACCAGTCAAAGCTCTATTTCCATTTGGAGTAGCTCTAAATTTTAATTCTTTTTTGCATTTGCACAGATTTCGACCGTTCTTATGTCTCCACACTCCACGATAAACATATCAGCGTTACAATGGCTGTAAGGTTTGCACCAAATTTAAACTTACTTGTGCATGCATATGCTCTTTGACCCTTTATCTTTCTTTATAAATATAAAATATTGCTCAGTTTTTTCAGGTTTCGGAAAAAAAGTTACAAAATTGTTGATAAAATATATATCATTTCTAATATGAAGTTTATTAAAAACTACAGGTTAAAATCATTACTACTATTAGTGTCATGCAATCGCGTTGCAATCTTCAGGTAGAATGACTAAAATGTATAATTTACAAGCTATAAAATTACTTTATAAATCTAAGGGCTTAATACTATTGTGTGATATACATATCATAGTATACAGCAAATTATGTAGTCAAATTATGTTATTGAGCTAATTAGGTGTTTTCTAGCATACCGCCATGTGGATATCAGCTCACTTCTAGTGTTAAGGCTGGCTAACTTCGGTTCGAATATGATGAAGTACTTTTCCCATTGACATAACTGGCAAAATTTTGTTGATGTGTTGTAAGACCACGCTCTTTTGATGATCTTCCAGGTTATATTATAGTGAATGTTCTTGTCTTTTAAGCCCCATATGTATTTACTCAATTCTGTTTGTAGTCGTTTGGTGGGATATTTAAAAGATGTTTTGTGGTTGGCTAGTCTTGTTTTAAAAGTTGTTTCAGTGAGGCCTACATACATTTGTGTCTCTTGCGCATTGCGTTCTTCAGACTCTACGGTTGCCTAATATACTATGCAGTTTGAAAGGCGTTCTCCATTTAGAGGGCAATTTTCCCGATTTTTGCAGTTGCATTTCCTGTCGATGTTGGTTGGTTGCGATAGTGCTTGTTTATTGTGCCTGCTAATTATGTGGTTGATGTTTAAAGTACAGCTATAACTTAGTTTTACGGAATTTTTGTTGAAGATTTTGTGTAATTTGTGTTCAGGTGGAAATTCACGCTCCAAGATCTGGAAAAATTGTTTACCGATCTTGGTGTTAACAAATTTGTTGTATGGGGGATTGTACCATATTGTTTGGCATTTCCTGTTTCTGTGTTGACTGATATTTTTGTTGGGGTTGTTGCTCTGGTACTTTAAAGAAAGGTTGTACTTACTGTTAGAAAGTGCATTTTGAAATGGGGCTTTTGTTTCCTCAAAGAGTTGCTTGTTTGACAAAATTTTGGTGAGTCTATTGTTGATGGATTCAGGTATGTTTCTTATTATTGATGGTGGATGATTTGAGTCTTTGTGTACATATGTGGTTGTGTTGTTAGGTTTACTATACAGTTTGAAGCTGTTGTTGTTAAGGTCCAAAGTTACGTGTAAGAAGTTTACTACTTTCTGATTTGCTTCGATGGTGATACAAAAACTGTTTTTTTACGGAAGATTTCACATAGTTCCTTTTTAGTGCGCTCGATGTTTCATGCAGTATCTTTTAGTAGTCCTAGACCATCGTCCCGATATCAAAAGATTCACTATGTTTTATTCTGTCGTGTTGTAGGTGCAAAATATGTGGAAATGTGATTTCAAACTCCTAAAAGCTAAAAAACGATTAGTTAATCGCAGCCACACAAGACCGCCGTAGTTTGGATTCGCTTTCCGAAGCGGCTCAAATGTGACGCAGTTGTGGTAGATGGTTTCTGTTTACACTTTCCTGCAACCTTAATGGTTGAATTATTTTTACAAATATGCTTCACGCATTCAATAAAACCATGTCTATTGTTCTTGCACGTCTGTCTTATTGTCATTGTAATGCTGTTTATATTAGCAGCAATATCTTATAACTTA
>NC_088715.1:42173018-42212381 GCF_963576615.1 Watersipora subatra | reverse complement strand
AATAGCTTATCTACCTTTCAGAAATGACAGATTATTTGAAGACTGAATTTAGATAATAATGGGTTTTAAGACAACCATCTCCATCATTCTAAATCAGAATAAACATCCCTAACTCCCATTTCTAAAAAGCTAGGCTACGTCACATATTTATGGGTGGAGCTTGCAGTGCCGATCGCGTTGTTTTCGAGACCGAAATTAAAATGCTGTAAAAAAGCCTTCATTACTCTGAAAGTTAGTGGACCAATCTTTATCTTGAGTACAAAATTGGAATCAGCGTGTCTGATTTACCTAGTAAATACAATAAAAGTTGTACGCGACAGTTATGGTTTAATATGACAAAAACTAAACCTTTTAAGATCACTTATTATTGCAAGCGCAGACATAGCCAGAGTTCTAAGTCCCATCATTTGGCAGCAAGTGCGCAGGATGCATGATGAGGTCAAGGTAGTTGGGTAAGTTCTTTTACATGCATAGGTCAGATAAAAAACCTAATATTAGTGAGTGTACCACTATTTCCCAAGCCTGAGTACACAAATGTTCCGATTTCACACCCCTTAATTGTAAAAGAATTGGTAGTTTTTGGGAATACTAGAGCACCCAATGATTTGCAATAACAGTACAATGTAACACTTGTTGGCAGTGGTTGATCATCTGCTACTCATTGCATCATTAAAACTCATAGCCTGAGATCTTTATAACTAGATTATGTCTGAATGCTCCAAGAAACGACCTCTTGCCATGCAACAAGCACATTTTAAGAGTGTTGCAAATGTTTTTATTCGTCTCATTCACAGATTACCTTTTAATCAAAAGAGCTATTATTATTTACATCGCAATTCTTTAAAAGTCGCAGGTAGAAGATAACTCCAAGTTTATGAATATATATATATATATATATATATATATATATATAGAACTATATTTCCCAACTAGGAGGCTTCTATCAATATATAATCCATGTTAGGAGGCTCTGAAAAATTAGGAGGCATCCAGGGAGCCTCCTAATTCTAGCAGTGTTTATAGTGCTTAACAACCCTATAGAAGTATTTTAAACATGATTCCCATAATCGCCTTATATATCTATATTCATATATATGGAAAAGAGGAGACAACTCCAACAAAAATGTGTAATTTTCTATCAATAAATTATAAACCCTAGGAGGCTCTTATATATGGAACTAGGAGGCATATATCAAATTTAAAACATTCTTACTTTTAACTGTTTTGGTATCGTTTCAGTTAATAGCACAATCTATTTAAAAACATATTGCAATAAGTTTATGACTAAGCATCAGCAAATACAAAGAATTAGCAGCTATGTCGGATACAGTCAGTTTTGCTAATATTCATGATAGCTTTATTAGATTTGAGAAATAAAGTTGTATATTAACAAACTACAATACATTACAATTTATTTGCTGACCCTCTTTATAGTTTTCAAGACTGCCATTTAAGCACTCCCTTTTTTTGCAAGGTTTCTCATTGATCTGCTCTTTTTTGTGAAAATTCACAATAATTGCACATTATGGTTTCAACTGATGTTTAAGCATGGCTGTAGTAAAAGTTTAAATAAGTCTATAATCAGTACAATTCATATTTTCGATGCCGTTGCATCCAGCCACAAAATAAATCTTTTTTTGAAACTTTGCATCCAAACGCAATACCTGAGAGATGGTTTTTTAGTCAAAGAATTGATTTTTTAAATTTATTGAAGTAAAGTGGCAAAAGTATAACCACAGTATATAACAGCTAGAGAGATGTGGCTGTTATAATGTTGCTGTGGCTGTTAGGACTATTAGTTCTTCACCCATGTAGTCTACTAGAGCTTGGTAGCAGCAGAATGACTACATGTAAGGGAGCAAGTCACATTCGGTAAGTTGTTCATGCTATTTTAGTCAATTTACAGTTTATTTACTTGAAACATACAGTTGTAGAAAAGCAGTATAAATTTTATTTAATATTGAAATAGGACTAGCGTGAAAAAAGTATGTTTCAATTATTGTAATTTTTAAGGAATGTAGCACAGAACACAGTTGATATATTTTTTACATCCGTTTATGTCATCCAACTGCTGATATTGTTCTGCATAGAAAAGTCAAGAAAGGTCAGCATTATATTACCAAAAAGGAAAAAATCAAAACTTTTTGTAAAGTCCTAATTTTTGACTTTATTAATGTTACACGAATGTTCAGTTTTGTAACATCAACACAGACACGCCAGCTGACAATTAATAGTTATTTTAGTGAATCAGTTAATTCTCCAACTTTAATCTATTTTCAGTTATTATTATTATAATTTTTGATGTTTTTTTATAATGATAAGTAACGTTATTAATTTGTTTCTACCAACAGTCAAAACTGTTATTAGAATAACATGATCATAAAGTAATTGTATTATTGTTATCATGAATAGTGAGAGTTTGCGTATTTCAGTTATGATTTTGTAAGTAATAGTAGTACATGCATAGGCATAAGCAAGTAAGTGGGTATATGCAGCCTTTGAATTTTGAAACTTTTAGTATTTAGTTTGAATCTTGTGTAGTAATTGTGTAGTAATTAAGAGCTTAGCTGTTTTATAGAGCTTCAGTAGTAGGAGGCAGACATTCAAGTTTGCCAAAAAAAACCTAACCAGTGAACTAAAATGTGTATTTTGCATTCATTTTGGTTTGTATATCTGTTTATGCTACTTGAATTATCTTTTCATTTTTGTAGAAACTTGGTAAGCATTATTGCCAAGATGGCATATTTATCAGATGGCAGAGAGTATTAGACAAAGTTGGATGTTCTTTTCTAGATGTATGTTGCTAATTACACGTTGGTTTGCATAAAAAATATGTCAAAATAATCAAGGTTTCATCTACCGAAATTTATAATATTTTTTAACATATACATAATTATAGATTACAAACTATAAAACATTATATCAGTAAGGTTGTATTTTGAAATGTAGTAAAGTTTGACGTTTTGGCAAAGTCACTATGATAAGCAAAACTTTAAATTCACCAACACAAAATATACTGTACAAAGTTTTACTGTAACTAGCAAATGTATACCTGACGTAAGAATGTAACAGCATGCCCAAAAGTAGTTTTTCTTTGTATAGTTGCAAATAATCAATGACGCTTTAGTTATAGATAACTGCTGGATGAGAAGCATTGATGGCCCACACCAAAGACTGATTTGCAGACATCAAATTAAAGGTATGCGATATTGCAATAAGTTGCTGTAAAATAGCACATTATACATGCGAGCCAAAAATTAGTGTAATAATTTGATATAGCCATAGCTTCAGTAAGAAAAGTTGTTAATTTTTACAGGCATTGTATTATTTAAACGCTTACATAAACCATTATGCCACTTTTGTGTTCTATTCATCTATTATTGGCAGATTACATAATATAAATAGCGCAAACCAATCAAAGGAATGTAGCATAGCAAAGAGATTTAGTATTGCTCTTCTTAGTCTTTATGAGTCATGGTTGCAATTGCTGAGCAATTGCATAATTATATAAAATGAATAGTTTTCCATGGTTACTCATTACCACTTTTAGTTACTCAGTCAACACTGAGAGTAATTATCAGATTTGAGATATCATGTTTAGAGGCAGGAGATTGACAAATATTTTGTTGGTTTTTACTCTTACCCTGCCGTATGCGAATTTATGCTAAATCTATCAGCAACTGCCGTATGCACATTTTTGCGAATTTTCCAACAATTGCGTGGTCACCTAATTTTATTATCCATTAAAAACATAACGGATGATTTTAAAACTTTGATGGTATTGTCAGTGTGGTTCGAATATTTTTCTAATAGATTAGTCTAAGATAACCAAGCAGTTTCAAATTTTTTTTTGAGAATTTCCAAAATAAAAATGGACATTTTTTGTGTAAGTTTTGTTAAGTATCGCGCAAGTCAGAAAACATATAATTACTTACATGTATGTTGATGACACTATAGTCAATTCAAATTCAGATTTTTGTGATTACACAGATAATTAAATTAGCAGCAGTGACTCTGATGATAGTGAAAATAATAGTTTTTTAAGTGTAAGGGACATTGTAGAGCATCGTTTTAGCTTCGAAGCGATTGTAGCTTCACATAGCTTTAGCAATGCACAAAGTGAAGGTACATTGATTTTTGCATAGCACTATATGTTAACATTTTAAAATAAAATATATTACAAAAAGTTTATAGATAAACTTTGAAGTTGAAACAAAATAGTATACATGCTTCATGTACATATCATGAAGCTAAATTGGCAATTTTCGGTGAAATGGCTGGCGGTAGGCCGGTAGCTTAGTTTGTACATGGGTGGCAGTAAAAGGGTAAAGCTATAAAAGAATTAGAAATACAAGTGTATGTATTTCCTTTTGAATGATTTAGTGAACTTTGATGATTCAAGACAATGAGTTTGGCGAATGATATATATATATAAGATGCTGCTGAAGTTGCGCAATTCAACTCATGGCTTTTAATTATTACCTCAAAATGTTGAAAACACGCGATAGGAAGGCCCAGAACACTACTAAAACTCATAGTTACTCAAACCTGAAATACAGTAGGTTTTATACAAATTGCTGTACAATAACAAAACTGCAAAACTATTGGTTAAAATATAAATAGCAATATATATTATTATTTTTGGCCTTCGGTATCGGGCAGCATGTATGCAGTTTGTTTGCTGATGTTAACAAAAGTTTTACTAATAAGCTACATAATTTGCTCAATTATTTGTGTCAACTTTAAAATTTAAAACAAATGTAGTGTTAGCACTTTTATAATATACTACAAACAACGCAGAGGAACTTTTTGTGGCATATGACTTGAATTTAAAAGTTCTCTGAAAATGCGACTTGTATTTGGCCATTTTAATACTTTAAAATGTCAAAGGGAGCTCATAATGAAAGCAACTTTAATATAATTTCAAGATGCTCAAAGCGGTACGGATGTTATGTTGACAAACATTAAAAGGTCACTCTGTACTATGGCTAGTAAGTATTTACATGTATTTAGATTTTGCATTGATGCTTTCAATTAGGTAGTGTATGAAATCTATTTACATTAGCTAAATTACCAGCATTTGCAATACCCAGCTTTGTTTCCTATCCATCCCAAACATTTTGCCAATGCTTATAATAATTCATTGCTCTTTTCAAATCTCATTTCTGAACCAAAGGTAGTTCTAGCAGTATAAGAACATATACTTCTCTTCCTATGGGTCTACTCACTTTTCTGTAGCAGCAAAGGCCATTGTTTTTAAAAGGTCTGTAAGAATTGTATTACTTATTTTGACTTCCATTGGTGCTCGTAGCAAATATAATTTCAGTACAATTTGCATCAATAAAGTTATTATTACTTGTTTGTAAAGTATTTGGAGCAAAACAATATTTTATGTGCACAGCAAACATTTTTGCTGCAAGCTTACCAAAACAAAATAAAACGTTTATTTTTATGTTACATTTTAGTTAAACATCATGTTCTATTCAGTTATTGCTGTCAGTACTATGCAGTTATTGCTGTCAATGTTCTTTGTGCATTCTTGGCACACTTTTATGTTAAACTTCCAATGCATTAAACACTTTAGAAATAAAGTGTCCAAACAAGGATGCATAACATGAGATTTGTCACTGGCTTGTTTTGACCTATATCTAGCACTCTTTAGCCAAAGGTGTCTAGCTTTACTAAAATATTTGGTAGTGAAATTGTACATAAATTCATTGCCTGCATACACATCAATCATGATGCCTATGCTCTTATTATGTGTGTTCTACTATTGCCTGCTTAGCTAATTCACTTTCTACTTCTCAATAGCCTCAGCCTCCGAATGAAAGCTATTGTTGTTATTCCTATTCTTTGTAACTTTATAATGAAGGAGGTTGTGGTTGGACAGCTCATTTGCTTTTCACTCTATTAGAAATATTGCAGCACAAGTATAACTGCAGTAATAAAATCTTCACAGAATTGCATAATGTGGTCTTATTCTCCAAGGTCTTCTCACTAGCAGAAATGACCTATGTACTTATGCAATTGTGGTTTGTGCTTAAAGTGACTCATTCTCCTAATGTGGCATGGCTTGCTATCTTCTTGCATGCTAGTCAATTGATTAAATAGATTGTAAGAAACAAGCCAACCTCTCATTCCTACACAACCTAAAGACTTATCACATAAGTTCAACCTTCTAGCGAGATTGTAGCCGCTAAACATTTTGCTTTTTTCACGCGTCTAGCCATTTAGGATTTTGCAGCAGCAGAAGAACAGACTAATCATGTCACAATTGGTATATTTGTTTGTCACAATTGGTATATTTGTTTGTCACAATTGTTTTATATTACTTTTGCCAATTTTGTCATTGAATTAATTGTACCATATTATGGTGAAAAGGCATCATGAAAAAGTATTTTACTTCGCCTCAATACAAATGCGAAAGGTTAGACCGGTAGTGGCCATTTTTGACCTTTAGGGCGAGCCACTTTAAATACTATATCTAAGCAACTTACTCATGTCATCTCATGTCATCAAATTGCGACGGCAAACAACAATGCATAGGTTTTCGCAGCTAATTTGGATTTGGATTTTACTGCTTTAATTGCAAAATCGTAATATTGTCAAGTTAAAAAGGTCAAGAAACCCCAACTTTATAATGCTAAAAGAATGAAATTATTACTAATTTTCATAAAATGATAACTTTGTAATTATACACAAGGGTAGCTTTGTGAGATTAACCGACACACATTAAAATAGTTATGGTAACATATAGCACAGTAGCCAGCAATTGATGAATATCTGTGACTCTGTCGATGCTCCTAACTTTTGTAACTTTTTAAAAAGCATTAAAATAATTATGGATGCTTTTTATTCTGATTAGTAGTGTTAGCTGATTGATAGCACCAAACAGGCAGAATTATTAGTAGCCTATACTATACGGCCCTGAGCAAGCAAAACGCTGTATCTTGATATTTGTAAATTGTTCAGCACAAGCACAAACGCGTTTTGGTCAAGCCTGGCATAAGTATTAGCAGTATTTTAGTTGTTTTTTTTATTTATTATGGTGAGATATCCAACAATCTTTACCGAATTTTTTTTTCGTGAAACTTTAAAATCAAAGGAGTTATTTCACTTAGGGCATTTTGTTTGCTTAAATTGACAATTTACTAAGCTGGCACTAGGCAATCAAAACGCCCTAACACTGCAGATAGGGCCTTTTGATTGCTTAATTGGACTGGTTTCTCATTGTTAGTTTGCCACAAGACCATTTGCCATGACTGGATTATCAAAGGATTACAAGTTTAAATTCTGATATTAACCCGCAATTAGTCAACAAAATGATATATGTTGCAATTCCTATTACTCATCCAGTCAACACATGGATTAAAACCCTGTAATAGCCATATTTAGCTCAAAAGTTAAGAGATGATCAAAGATCTAGGTATCCTTCAAACCAGATGTCATGAAATGAAAGGAATAAGTAAAATAGTGTTTAAAAAAGATCAAACGCTTTTATTAAAAATAATTTAAAGCAAACAACTGAGTGCAATAATGTCAGTATTTTAAAAAAGCAAAACCTTCCAATGGACATGTAATTAAAACAAATTTTTCATCAAATCTCTGAGTCAGATCTTTAAATCGAGACTTTTGTCACTTAGATATCGTCTTGTCATAATAAATATATTATGATAAAAAATATAGCAATAAGATTGAGCACTCAGAAGTGCACTAGCTTGTATGAGCTGCCTTGAAACAACCAAATATATATGCTTCAGTTTCGCTTCCCTTTGTTTATATACTCTTTGATTACATAATGCTGCTCATAATGTCCAACTTTGTGTATGTTCAGGCCAATCAAAACGCTGTATCTGCAGATAGAGCGCTTTGATTGCCAATTTGTGTGGTAAATGTGGATAGGGCGTTTTGCACATTGTGAAAAGTGCTATTTCTGGTGGTCTCAGATATATGAAATTTCGAGACATCTTAGATCTCAACCTAAATTACATTTAAGCACAAAAAAATGAATTTTGAAAAACTTTTCAGATAGGGAGTTTTGCTTGCTTAGGGCAGTATAAAGTTATGATAATGTATTATTTTCATTGTAATTAACAAGTTGATGCATTTTAGTCGTAATTTGATACGGATTTAAACTAGAGGCCGAGTCATAAGTAAGTGACTGGAGTAAATGAAATCCTTTAAATTGTTGAAGCTTTAAAACCTATGTTTCAATTTTGTAGAAGAATATCGCATGAGATAAAATATTACAGCTTCATAGAATTTTAGTAATGGGAGGTAGGGACACGGGTTTGCTGAAAAACCTAAAAACAACAGGCATCTTTTGCATCACTTTTTTATCTGCATAACATCTGTTTGGGCTATTAAAATTGTTTTGCTTATTTTGGTAGAAACCTGGTCACCGCATCCAAGCACTATATCCACCAGATTGAAAATGGTACGAAGCACAGCTGGACGCTTTCTTGAAGGGGGTATGTTGCTGATTAACGGTTAGTTTCCACAAGAGCGTGCCACATTAATAAAGTTTTATTTCAAAAAATTTATAAGAAATAATATTACTATAAAATCTATGTTTGAATGCCATGGCACTGCATTTTTTAACCCTTCCAATTATAGTGGCAAAAATTGTCGATTGTGCTTCATAATATATGTTCAATCTTTATTAGCTTCAACTCTATCTAAAACCTTTTTGTTATAGATTTTATTTTTCCAACACGTTAAAAAATAGTACTATTCAAAAAACTTAATGCATTCCTACTTTGTGCATTGCTAATGCTATGTGAAGCTACGATCCCTTCGAATCTCAAAAAACAATGCTCTACCATGTTCCTTACTCTTACAAAAACTATTACTTTGACCACCATTGGAGTCACTATTGGAGCTGCTACTTTAATTATATGTGTAATCACTAAAATCTTAATCCGTCAGTCATCAACAATCATCAGTAATGTTATCAACATAAGTAATTATCTGTTTTCAATTCTGGATGTACTTGCGAAAGCTATAATAGCACTAAATATTTCGAAAATCAAAAAGAACAAATGTTTCTTTTTATGTTGAAAAGTCCTAAACAAAAATTTAAAATTGCTTCGTGAGTTTAGGGTAATTTTACAGGGAAACTTTTGGACAACACTGTCAATACCATAAAAAGTCTTAAAGACTGTTAGTTATGTTGTCAGCGAATAATAAAATTAAGTTACTACGCAATTGCCAGGAAATTCGCAACATGCACATATGCCGGTCGTCCATTGATTTCGCCTAAATGTGCATGCAGCGGTGAAAGGGTTAATAAAATATTATGTAATCTCTAATTGAATCCCCATTCATTTAAACGCCCCTCTACTAGACCTGTACTATAATAGATGACGGTTAAAGATAGAACGCCGCCGTTCAAGTGAACGTTACTTCTTTTGAAAAAACACATAAAAAACTATATAACACACAAACTAAGCTGTGATTCAGTGATAACAGATACACTGGGCGTTGAGCTTGCAAAATGCCATTGTTAACTGCTTATTCTAATGCTGTAGCATGTGCAAGAAATTTTAGCCTCAAATAGTAGAACAGATTTCATCATATTTGCTAAACCGTTTTTTCATATATGCCGAACTATCAAGGCCGCTTAAACAATAAAATTATTATCAGCCTGATAGAGTTATTAATTATTTCCACGGTGCTGCTTTCAAAGCTTTAACGAAAACACTGTAAAGCTTAGAAGTTAGAAAACTCGCTTCAATATGCATTGACAAAAGTATTAATTGCTATTGTTGTAACTGAGTCATTGTTAGTAAAAATTTGTCAACATTTTTCTGTCCATCCTGTCCAAAATCGGATCCAAAGATCAAAGAATGTTGAAGTCGCAGTCAGCTGGATGTGGTTGTCAATTAAAGGGTGACACTCTAGTTTTCAACACTTCTAGAATAGCACTCGAATGAACATGGCCTTCAAATTAAGATTCTACCTTATGTCAATTTAGCTGTATTTCAGAATATACATTGGTTAAGTATTATATTACTAAATGAGAAATGACACTAACGAGCATTAATGTCCTTATTGTTCACTTGTATCTTAGAAACCATCAATTCTGTTTTGACTTGCAGCACGTAAACCAGCTTGTTTAACTTTTGAATGGAGCTGAGCAATGATATGTGATTCATCAAAGCCATAGCTTATCAGATTTTTATAAATGATAATTCACATTATTTACTATTTCAGTCAGCAGAAAACGGTAAAGTGCAGAGGAAATAGCAGAATTTGACAAGTACTGGACTGAAAAATCAGGCAAACTGCCAACAAGATCAGTGTTGGATGCTAAACACTCAACGCTGCCTAACAGAAGTGTTACAGTGATTCGGGCTCGAGCCAA
This sequence comes from Watersipora subatra, assembly GCF_963576615.1. Classification (NCBI taxonomy): domain Eukaryota; kingdom Metazoa; phylum Bryozoa; class Gymnolaemata; order Cheilostomatida; family Watersiporidae; genus Watersipora; species Watersipora subatra. The sequence continues at coordinate 42,202,015 of NC_088715.1, read as the reverse complement.
CAACTTGCTAAAGAAGGCTGCGAGAAAAAATGCCAGCTGAATTTTTTATGTTGTGGAACCTTCTTATTATCATTGCGTTGTATTTGTCAATAAATGTGCTCTTTTTGAAGACTAAAAGAGACCAACTCCGCAGTAATGCACTTGTATAGTTATTTTGTATCAAGCAGTCTTAGCTATTATTTTATGTACAGAAAATGTGCATAAAACAATGACTATGATAGATAATACAATACCGACAATAGATATTATCTGTTGTACTGCACTGTACACTATGATGTATTATTCAAGAAACAAGCTCTAAGATAAATTATAATAATTCTTTTAAAGAAAAACTAAATATAAGGAAATACGCCGCAGCAGCCAGTCTACTGACAACTTACTGTCAAACCGACAAGCCCAAAAAATTACTTAGAACGCTGAGCTTGACTAAAAACAATCAGAAATTCACTACACAATGAGAAATATATCTTTTTGGGTCATTTTCCAAATTTAAGTGAATGTGTCTGAGTAGAATGTTCTATCAATTTCTTGACATTTCAGGGCATTATTATTACTGGTAAAATGTGAATAATAGCACTCAGTATTACTATTGATCAATAAAACCACCCAAAGTCAAGAGATCTAAAGTTAGAAAAAATTTGGTACTGTGCTGGGTCCAGCCCAACTGATCATTGATAACAATAAATTGCAGTAAGAAAGAAGTTTTGAAAAGCGAAAATGCCCTCAATATAGAATGTTATTGTATGTTTATTGGCTCTCTATGTGACATTAAGTTTTTCCCTGGGTTCTACATAGGCACAATGGGCTTGTTTGGAATCTACCCAATTTATGGTGCTGTGGTATTGCGCAGGTTTTGCAACCTGACACTCCATTCCCGAGTGGGGAAATGTTTTTACTTAACGTTCTAAGAGTGGCTTAAGATGAATAGAAAGACATTGCTGTTATTGTATGTTAGATTGAGTAACTAAGTATGTTGTGCAAGTAATTCATATTATTACTGTAGATAATATGCACAGCAAGCAAAAATGTGTGTGTTTCATTTTAGCAATCACAGTAACTGAGTTGCGTCCATGCATTGTTACCAACTAATTTTTTTTAAGTTTTTGTATGCAGTGCAGCAGCGATATGTGACTGAATAAGAAACTATAACATAGACCATATTTACAAATATTGAGTTACATTATTCGTTTATATTAGTGAGCAGAAAGTTATGCAGCCTAAAAGAAAATTGAGAGTTCAAAAAGCCATGATCGGAAGATTGAGGCAAACTACCAAAAATGCCAGAGCTGTATACTGTTAAAAGAAATTGGTGTTTGAAAATTATAATGATGACTTATGCCCGAGCCCACAACTTACTCAAGAAGCGGCAAAATTAAACTGGCAGCAGGGTCTTCTTGTTGTTGAGGCTTTTGTAATATCGCATTAAACTTGACGTCTGAATAAATTTACTCCGTTTGGTGACTAAGCAACGACCAATCTATGGTACTTGACTAGTTGAATTTTTTAGTATCAAGCATGGTGGCTGTTGTTGTTTTAAATACAAATTTATTGATTCTTACGTTAAAGTTTAACATACTAAACAATATGTAAGTTCTAACAACAATTATTGTTGTTTTATACAGATTGTTGTTTTATTGTACAGATTATAGCAGACTCTTAGTTGATCTATAAGTGATAGCAACATCCCAAATTATATGTAAGCCATGGTACCTCTGCATTGATATGTAAGTTATAGCAACCTCCTAAATGATATATAAATAACAGCAGCTTCCTAATTACTATATAATTCATTGCAGCCTCCTAACTGATATATAAATAGTAGCTACCAACTATATAAAATTCAAATTATAGTAAACTCTTTTGTGATCTATAAGTCATAGCAACATCCTAAATTCTATGTAACCCATAGCAACCACTGCAATGATATGTAAGTTATAGCAACCTCCTAAATGATATATAAATAGCAGCAGCCACCTAGTTGATATATAATTCATAGCAGTCTCCTAACTGATATATAAATAGTACTGTAGCTACCAACTATATGAAATTCAAATTATAGCAAACTCTCAGGCAATCTATAAGTGATAGCAGCATCCTAAATTATATGTAACCCATAGCAGCCTCTGCAATGATATGTAAGTTATAGAAACCTCTTAAATGATATATAAATAGCAGCAGCCTCCTAATTAATATATAATTCATTGCAGCCTCCTAACTGATATATAAATAGTAGCTACCAACTATATGAAATTCAAATTATAGTAAACTCTTATGTGATCTATAAGTCATAGCAGCATCCTAAATTCTATGTAACTCATAGCAACCTCTGCAATGATATGTAAGTTATCGAAACCTCCTAAATAATGTAAAAATAGCAGCAGCCTCCTAATTTATATATAATTCATTGCAGCCTACTAAATGATATATAGATAATATCTATCAACTATGGAAAATTCAAATTATAGCAAGGTCTTAGGTGATCTATAAGTGATAGCAACATCCTAAATTATATGTAACCCATAGCAGCCTCTGCAATGATATGTAAGTTATAGCAACCTCCTAATTGATATATGAATAGCAGCAGCCTCCTAATTAATATATAATTCATAGCAGCCTCTTAACTGATATATAAATAGTAGCTACCAACTATATGAAATTCAAATTGTAGTAAACTCTTATGTGATCTATAAGTCATAGCAACATCCTAAATTCTATGTAACTCATAGCAACCTCTGCAATGATATGTAAGTTATCGAAACCTCCTAAATAATGTAAAAATAGCAGCAGCCTCCTAATTTATATATAATTCATTGCAGCCTACTAAATGATATATAGATAATATCTATCAACTATGGAAAATTCAAATTATAGCAAGGTCTTAGGTGATCTATAAGTGATAGCAACATCCCAAATTATGTGTAACACATGGCACCTCTGCAATGATATGTGAATTATAGCAACCTCTTAAATGATATACAAATAGCACCAGCTTTCTAAGTAATATATAATTCATTGCAGCCTCCTAACTGATATATAATTAGTAGCTACCAACTATATGAAATTCAAATTGTAGTAAACTCTTATGTGATCTATAAGTCATAGCAACATCCTAAATTCTATGTAACTCATAGCAACCTCTGCAATGATATGTAAGATATAGCAACCTCCTAAATGATATATAAATATCAGCAGCCTCCTAATTAATATATAATCCATAGCAGCCTCCTAACTGATATATAAATAATAGCTATCAACTATGGAAAATTCCAATTATAGCAAGGTCTTAGGTGATCTATAAGTGACAGCATCATCCTAAATCATATGTAACTCATACCAGCCTCTGCAATGATATGTAAGTTATAGCAACCTCCTAAATGATATATAAATAGCAGCAGCCTCCTAATTAATATATAATTCATAGCAGCCTACTAACTGATATATAAATAATTGCTATCAACTATGGAAAATTCAAATTATAGCAAGGTCTTAGGTGATCTATAAGTGATAGCAACATCCTAAATTCTATGTAACCCATAGCAACCTCTGCAATAATATGTAAGTTATAGCAACCTCCTAAATGATATATAAATAGCAGCAGCCTCCTAATTAATATATAATTCATAGCAGCCTACTAACTGATATATAAATAATTGCTATCAACTATGGAAAATTCAAATTATAGCAAGGTCTTAGGTGATCTATAAGTGATAGCATCATCCTAAATTATATGTAACTTATAGCAGCCTCTGCAATGATATGTAAGTTATAGCAACCTCCTAAATGATATATAAATATCAGCAGCCTCCTAATTAATATGTAATTCATAGCAGTCTCCTAACTGATATAGAAATAATAGCTATCAACGATGGAAAATTCAAAATATAGCAAGGTCTTGGGTGATCTATAAGTGATAGCATCATCCTAAATGATATGAAACTCATAGCAGCCTCTGCAATGATATGTAAGTTATAGCAACCTCCTAAATGATATATAAATATCAGCAGCCTCCTAATTAATATATAATCCATTGCACCCTCCTAACTGATATATAAATAATAGCTATCAACTGTGGAAAATTCAAATTATAGCAAGGTCTTAGGTGATCTATAAGTGATAGCATCATCCTAAATTATATGTAACTCATCGCAGCCTCTGCAATGATATGTAAGTTATAGCAACCTCCTAAATGATATATAAATATCAGGAGCCTCCTAATTAATATATAATCCATAGCAGCCTCCTAACTGATATATAAATAATAGCTATCAACTATGAAAAATTCAAAATATAGCAAGGTCTTAGGTGATCTATAAGTGATAGCATCATCCTAAATTATATGAAACTCATAGCAGCCTCTGCAATGATATGTAAGTTATAGCAACCTCCTAAATGATATATAAATATCAGCAGCCTCCTAATTAATATATAATCCATTGCACCCTCCTAACTGATATATAAATAATAGCTATCAACTGTGGAAAATTCAAATTATAGCAAGGTCTTAGGTGATCTATAAGTGATAGCATCATCCTAAATTATATGTAACTCATCGCAGCCTCTGCAATGATATGTAAGTTATAGCAACCTCCTAAATGATATATAAATATCAGGAGCCTCCTAATTAATATATAATCCATAGCAGCCTCCTAACTGATATATAAATAATAGCTATCAACTATGAAAAATTCAAAATATAGCAAGGTCTTAGGTGATCTATAAGTGATAGCATCATCCTAAATGATATGAAACTCATAGCAGCCTCTGCAATGATATGTAAGTTATAGCAACCTCCTAAATGATATATAAATATCAGCAGCCTCCTAATTAATATATAATCCATTGCACCCTCCTAACTGATATATAAATAATAGCTATCAACTGTGGAAAATTCAAATTATAGCAAGGTCTTAGGTGATCTATAAGTGATAGCATCATCCTAAATTATATGTAACTCATCGCAGCCTCTGCAATGATATGTAAGTTATAGCAACCTCCTAAATGATATATAAATATCAGGAGCCTCCTAATTAATATATAATCCATAGCAGCCTCCTAACTGATATATAAATAATAGCTATCAACTATGAAAAATTCAAAATATAGCAAGGTCTTAGGTGATCTATAAGTGATAGCATCATCCTAAATTATATGAAACTCATAGCAGCCTCTGCAATGATATGTAAGTTATAGCAACCTCCTAAATGATATATAAATATCAGCAGCCTCCTAATTAATATATAATCCATTGCACCCTCCTAACTGATATATAAATAATAGCTATCAACTGTGGAAAATTCAAATTATAGCAAGGTCTTAGGTGATCTATAAGTGATAGCATCATCCTAAATTATATGTAACTCATCGCAGCCTCTGCAATGATATGTAAGTTATAGCAACCTCCTAAATGATATATAAATATCAGGAGCCTCCTAATTAATATATAATCCATAGCAGCCTCCTAACTGATATATAAATAATAGCTATCAACTATGAAAAATTCAAAATATAGCAAGGTCTTAGGTGATCTATAAGTGATAGCATCATCCTAAATTATATGAAACTCATAGCAGCCTCTGCAATGATATGTAAGTTATAGCAACCTCCTAAATGATATATAAATATCAGCAGCCTCCTAATTAATATATAATCCATTGCACCCTCCTAACTGATATATAAATAATAGCTATCAACTGTGGAAAATTCAAATTATAGCAAGGTCTTAGGTGATCTATAAGTGATAGCATCATCCTAAATTATATGTAACTCATCGCAGCCTCTGCAATGATATGTAAGTTATAGCAACCTCCCAAATGATATATAAATATCAGCAGCCTCCTAATTAATATATAATCCATAGCAGCCTCCTAACTGATATATAGATAATTGCTACCAACTATGTGAAATTCAAATTATATCAATTTCTCAAATGATCTATAAGTTATAGCAACATACTTTATTATATGTAAATCAGAGCAGCTTCTAAAAGAAACAAGTTATAGCAAACTCCTAAATGATATAAGTTACGGCATCTTACTAAAGGGTATGTAAGCTATGCCAAGCTATGTAATGTTTCCATTGTAACTATTACATAAGTTACAATGGTAACATTCTAATTTTTTGTGTAATTTGTAGCAATCTGCTACTGGTAATCATTATTTTTGCTTACTCATTGAGGTATGAATTATTTTACCTTCAAATTGATATGTAATTTACAACAACCATCTAAACATTCTCCAAGTTTTGACAGTTTTTCTAGTATGCATATATACAAAGTATGATAAGGCGATGAATATATTTTGTATGATACCATATTCTCCTAAAATTTCCATAAAAATATATAATAATTAGGAGGTGAATAAATATATATATATCTACAATGTAGATAAATTAGACCATATAGGAGGCTTACCCATATATATTTGCGTTAACTCCTAATCCCTTATATTCCGCAACCTCCTAACTGGTATATATTTATTCAACTCCTAACTCGGAAATATGGGTATATATATATATATATATATATATATATATATATATATATATATATATATATGTATATATATATATTATAGTCTTACTGAATCCTGTGTCAGTTACTATTGTACATTCTATTTGTAGAACAGTATAACTATAAATAGAACTGTATAATATTTATAGTATCATTGATCAGACTTTAGACCTGTTGGGCTTTTCAAGTACAGCTAAAAACACATTGTAGTTCAACCTACAAGCTTACTTATATTTAGAATGTTGACAACCCAAATGCAATATTTCTTCAGCAGGTTTGCTAGCAACCAGGGATTTATTTTTATGTTTCTCTCGAAAAGTGAAGGTATTTTAAGACCTTATGGTAGAAGGTCAGTTCCATCTACTGCTTTCTCAGCTCCTTAGCTCAGACTGAGTGTACTGGTCATTTCTACTGGTTTTCCTGCAAACATTAGTTTATCACACAATCAAAAAGATTTGGTTTACCTGTCAAAGTGAGACTATGATGATTGTTAAAAAACCTGAGCTATTTTTCAACAGGTTTTTATCAAGTAATTGCATTAAAAAGGTATTTACGTTGCTCACATAAACTATAACATTATTTCAATCCGTATAATTGAGTTTAATAACAGCTAGATATTTTAAAGTTAAAAGATTTTCCTGATTTTCTAAGAAAAATCAAAATACTTAAAAAAATTTTTTTAGCGAAATTGAATTCAGTTATTGAATTGTTTAAAAAAATTGAACATTTATTCATTATCTCATGTAGCTCTGTTTCTATATGATGTACTTTTTTGAGAACCTGAATAACCTTGAGTTTTCATATGAAGAAACAATGAATATTACAAAACACATTTTATATGGCAGTCCATATACATTTTTATAGAAAAAATGTTTCACAAATGGAGCCACAACGGTCAATAAAAAGGTATTATCTTGTAGTGTCATGAATAAAAAATCAAATATTTATACAATGAGAAGTTGAAACAAAATTATTTAGGTATACGTCTTAGTTCTTTAAAACTTTACCTTGGTTAGCAAATTATTACATAAATTAGCAAAACAATTTTACTGAGTAGAAAATAAAATCATCAGGCTGTGAAAACCTGGTACTTAAGAATTGAAACATATCAGTATTATATGAATAAGTTATATAACATATCAGTAGTATATGAATAAGTTATATAGCATATCAATAGTATATGAATAAGTTATATACATGTAACATATTAGTAGTATATGAATAAGTTATATAACATATCAGTAGTACATGAATAAGTTATATAACATATCAGTAGTATGTGAATAAGTTATATAACATATCAGTATTATATGAATAAGTTATATAACATATCATTAGTATATGAATAAGTTATATAACATATCAGTATTATATGAATAAGTTATATAACATATCATTAGTATATGAATAAGTTATATAACGTATCAGTAGTATATGAATAAGTTATATAGCATATCAGTAGTATATGAATAAGTTATATAACATATCAGTAGTATATGAATAAGTCATATAGCATATCAGTAGTATATGAATAAGTTATATAACATATCAGTAGTATATGAATAAGTTATATGGCATATCAGTAGTATATGAATAAGTTATATAGCATCTCAGTAGTATATGAATAAGTTATATAGCATTCAGTATTTCCAATCCAACAATGTTAATGAAATAATTTAACATATCTGGCAGTGAGAGAACATCAAATTTTCAAACATATCAGTAGATGGTAAAATGTCAGGTATACATATGTTCTGTAAATCAAATGATAATGAATAAATTGGGAGTGAAACTATCTAAAAATTATAATGGAAGCACTAAATGATGGTTCAATTTTAGATCAAATAGAAAAGAGACAATTTCTATCCACAAACCTAGACTGATAAACAAAACTGTATTTTTTGCTAGCATAAAATAATTGCCACTCATTTTTGTTTGTAAAAAATAACATTTATACTATTTCATAGATTTTTTTGAAAGTTGTTAATTAGGTAATGATCTTTTAATGGAAATATCAAAGTAGTTATTTTCTCATTGACGTGTGTCATGGTGTTGCTAATTATTATGCACTACAGCACCATCAGTATTGCTCATGTAACATTTTCAATTTTGGCATCACAAATATTATATCTTAAATTAATAGTTTTTATCAATACCAGTAGACTTGGCAGTCCGTGAGAGATTGTAACTGCGTCATCACTACATGCTAATTGATTTGTGAAACGGCAACAATTTAATTATTCAAATAACTATGAAAAGATGATGTTTCATCATATACTTAACAGTTGTCGGTAGTGAGATGTATCTGCTGCCATTGGTAAAGCGATCAACATGATAGAAGTTTGTACACTCGGCATCATATGATTCGGTAGAGAATTCCTACTGCTATTGACAAGGAGTTCTTATATATACATATATAAGATTATATAGGGCATATAAGTTATATATATATAAGAATTATAAGAGTATATATTTATATATATATGTGGATATATATATATATATAAATATACACTCTTATAATTCTTATATATATATAACTTATATGCCTTATATAATCTTATATATGTATATATAAGAACTTCTTGTCAATAGCATATCATATAGCACATCAGCTAGCTTGTCATATATATATATATATATGTATATATATATATATATATATATATATATATATATATGTGTATATATATATATATATATGTATATAGTTCTGTTTATATAGTCAGAACAAAGTTTGACACAAGCTAAGCAAAGTATGCAAAAAAAGTATTATAACCGGCCTACCAAAATTAAAGTTTGGTATATGCAACATGTTATAGACTGTTTTTATAATTAGTATAAAATCACCAAAGTATATATACAACTCATAAATATATAGGTAATAGGCGGAATAAACAAACTTATACAGCATATCGAGTAATTATACAGACTAAGACTGAAATTAAAACAAGCAATACTTGAATGGAAAGAAAGATATATCAAAATACGCTTGTAAGGATGTTTATGTAGTAGTAGTAGTACATTAAGTAGTAAGCACATCATAAATAGCTAATTCTCAATATGTGCAGGATTGCACCACATATTGTTTATTATTCAATCAGGTACCTTATAGATAGTCACATATATGAAAGTTCAGGTAAATATAGTTAGTGGAGTGCATAAAACTCCTGCTACAACTTTAGTTTTCATCATATTTATCTCCTGGAAAAGCCTTAATGGTAGAGCTAACAGCTGTGAGTGACAAAGTAAATAGCATGAATATGACTTCCTGATCCTAACTCTATGTATGATATCAACTACTAGCTTTGATTCAAAATGTTTATTATAGCTGAACATACATGTAAATACATATGAAAAAATAATATCTACATGTTGATCATAGATTACATCAGGCTTCTTTGTTTCCCTTTACTTCTCCTCGTCTCTCCCGCTCCCTTTCCCTCTCCCTCTCTCTCTCCCTCTCCCTCTCCCTCTCCCTCTCCCTCTCCCTCTCCCTCTCCCTCTCCCTCTCCCTCTCCCTCTCCCTCTCCCTCTCCCTCTCCCTCTACATTGTTACAAATGCCATGTTTATTCAAAATGGATATTAAGGCTGATCACAGTTTCAGTTTCCTTTTTGGTTCAAAAATATAGAGATGTAAACTGAACCTAAACACCACCAGTATAACTATGTACTCATTTGTAGTGCCTCTTCCTTACTGCATAAAATTAAAGTGATATTGCGATTAAATTAATCAGTTCCTAAACTTGTTTTACTGAACGATCTCGGCTGCAATCTCCAACTGTTTAAGTAGAAAGCAATTATTCCTACACTGATGCTTGTTTGTGTTAGGAGGATTTTATTGATAAGCTGCATTCATAAGGAGATACAGTCGCTCCGTGAAGTACAAGCCTAGCACATTCTGGGACTAAGAATGTATGTCAATGCAAAAATTCCTATACAAGATAACTGAATATAATTAATCATTTGCCGTACAATCAAAATAATATTTCTGTTTAATCCCGCTCTCTTTCTGTCTATCTTCTTTCTTTCTTCGACTCTCTATTTCTCTATCCCTGTCTCTCTCCTTCTCTCTCTTTCTGTCTTTTGGATTCAGTTAGAAAATTTTCATAGACATATACATGTATATGCACATGCTGTTGTTAGAGACAGTGCTTTTTAAACATGCTGTCTTTCTATAAAACTTCCAGCTTGTATTTACAGAGCTTGTGATAGTGCAGTTTCATGCATACTGATACCAGTTAAGTGATCACCGTTGTAATTGTTGGTTTATTTTATCACATCCAAAAACTAAACATTATTGACTTTAGAAAAAACACAAAACCAACTTTTTTATGTTATAGCATTTTCTTGTCACATTGGACTTACAACGAATTATACAAAGCACGCTTAAAAACAAGAGTTAGCTGAACTGCGGCCAGTCCTAATTTTGGTAGAACTAAAACCGAGGAGGGCTAGCAAGACATGCAAAGATTGATTACTCGTTTCACAAGTTCCATTATATATATTTAAACAAGTTTACTGTTTTGGAATCTCAAGCAAAGTTTTACGACAGATAAACGTTAAGTAGCACAACACTTTTCTGACTTGAATAATCAAACTAATAAAAGAATATTTTGCCGTTGTTGCAAATGCTACAGGTGGCTGAAGATATCCATGATCATACTCGTTTGTGATGATATTGCAAAGTTGCTTTACGGAGAAGCATACACATTCATCTTATGTAAGTTCATAATACTTGACTTCATGAACTGAATCTGAACGAGCTGACCCTTAATTACTGACATGCATTTATTCATGGTGCAGTATTGCTGTAGTTCCCCATTATACCCACCACAGATAATAGCTGCTTTCTTCTGAGCTGTAGAATACATATGTTGCACCACCAGCAATGATGACAGTTGCATTAGCTGAACACAAGTAAGCTCTCAAGCCTGAAATTAGACGAGAATGCAGAAAGTGGAAAAAATTTGAAAGTTAGCTTGGTTGTTGAACTGCTTACAAAGTCAGAGCTGGTAAATAAGTACAGCTTTATATAAACCTGTCATGTCTACAAAACCTCCATTTTGGCAGAATTAGCCTATAGTTTCTCATATTTTACAGATGCTTTTCTGAATTGTTTCCAATGCTCTGTTTATTCAACCTTTGATGTAGGGCTGATCACAGAATCAGTTACCTTGTCAGTTCAACCCTATAACAATGTAAAGTGAATTTAAAAACTAGCAATATAGATACTAAATCAGCTGTAATGTTTATTACTTAACGTAATAAAGCACTGACCTGCAAAGACTATGCTCCCATCTCTTAGATCAATTACATATAAATTTACACAAAATGTTATTAAATCTATGGGAATATATTGATGTTGTTCTACCATTTGCAACTGCTTTTAATGTTCGAGCTAGTCTGACTGCCAAAATATTTCATGATATAAGTAGACAAAACGTGCTAGAAAGCTTAGCAGGAAGGACAGAGGCCTGTCTCTCTTGTTATACTGTGTATATCGATTTCTGAAAAGCAGCTTATTCAACACCAATCTGAATAGAAACGCAAAAGTGACCAATCGTACGTATGAAGGACAAATACTATTAATAAACACTATAATGGATTGTTGTTGTAAAAGGCGTGTAGTAATTTGTGTTGAAAATCTAGGAAACTCTTGATGGCCAGGTAATTGAAACGCAAAAGCTTTTGGTAGATTGCCGCACTAAATTATAGAGCTATAAAATTAGACGGAAATTGATTAGTTATCAGTAACTACATGTATGCAACAGTTAATATGTAATGGAATATCAAAAATACCATTTCTAATCAGCTAAATGTGAATGAAGCATGACTATCAATTAAAATCTCTCAAAAACACATTTTCTGCTACAAAAAACGTTTAAAAATGTCATATGCTTGCACTTCAACAAAGACAAAATCTAACATTTCAACACTTTTTTTTGCAGTCTTATTGAATACTGTGTCAGCTACTATCCTACACTATATTTGTAGAATATCAATGCTACAAATATAATTGTACAATATTAGTAGCATTGTTCATACAGATTTGAGACCTGTGTGGGGTTTTGTCTACATGTCTAAGTATGACTGAACAACCTTGAGTTTTCATATGTAAATGCTTTAAATATTTCTAAAAAACACACTTTATCAAACTGTCCATACTCATTTTTATGGAAAAAAGGTTTTACAAATGAAGCCATTAGAAGTCAAAGAATAAAAAGGTATTGCCAAGTGGTGTCATGAATGGAAAACCAGAAATTTATATAAGGAAAAGCTGAATGTATATTGTTTAGGCCAACATCTTAGTTCATTTACATTTTATCTCTGTTGACAAAACCTTACATAAATTACCAATACAATATTTGTGAGTAGGAAATAAAATAAACAGGCAGTGGATATCTGGTACTTAGGAATTAAAACCTATCAGTAGTATATGAATATACTTCATAGCCATTCAGTAATTTGAATCTATCGATGTTAGTAAAATAAGTTATAATATCTGGCAGTAGGAGAAAATCCATTTTGTAAACATAAATGTAGAATGCACAAAACACGATAGTATTATTTATAAATTACACGTAAATTGAGATGCAGTCTTCTGTAAAATAAATAACATATCTAATTGTGAATTTGTACAAATGTATAAGTGTATATTCATTTATCTATAAGTTCTATAAATAAATTGACAATGAATGAAGTGGGAGTAAAACCATCTGAAAAATTATATGGAAGCAGTAAATAATTGTTGTTATTAGTTAAATATGAAATATACGCTTTGTATCTAGAAATCTAGAAATCTACAAAACGATGTTTTTTGCAATAATAAAATAATTGTAACCGTACTTACTTTTGTTTGTAAAGAATAAAATTTCTACTATTTTATAGGTTTTTAATAGTTCTTAACTAGGTAACCATTTTTTATTATTAATTGCGAAGTAGTTATTTTCTAATCAACTCAAAGCGTCTTCCTACATATTATTCATTACAGCACCATCTGTATTTCTATTGTAACGTTTGAAATTTGGAGACCACAAGTATCATACCATTTCATTTTACAGCGCCTCAAATTAATAAACTAATAATTTTGATCAATACTAGTACACTTGGCAGCACCATGAGGGATCGCAGTGTGTGATCATTATATGCATTATGAATTTGCAAAGCCTCAACAAATTAATTATTCATACGATTAGGAAAAGATTATTTTTCACAGAATTCTTTACGTCTTTCAATACTGAGTTCTATCTGCTGCCATTGTTAAAGTGATCAAGCCTCATGAGAGATCGTAACTGCGTAATCATTATATGCATATTTGATTTGCAAGCTGGCAACAAGCTAGTTATTCATATATTTATGAAAATATGACGTTTCACCGTATTCTTTACGGTTGACAGTACTGAATTTTATCTGTTGCCATTGTTGAAGTGATCAAAAGGATAGCCAGTTTTAACAAGTCATTCAAGTGCGGAATAATTTGGCCGGCGGATGTTTATAATTTGCATAATCAACAGAAATTGGTTTTACTTATGAAGAATGCGCTAAAATATTTTTTAGAGCAATTTGGTGTTTTTGCTATTATTATCCTTTATAAAAAACTGCTAGTAACTTTATTCTACCAACTTTCATGTAGTTTTTTTTTACAGTAAATAAATACCAGAAAACCAATTTTGGCAGATGGGACAGATCTAAGAACAACAGAGGTACTTAGCTTAATAACCACATACTGTTAGCTTAATAACCACATACTTTTACATGTACTGCTGCCTACAAGGTGTTAAGTTAAGTCGATGCCTGCTACTTCTGACATAAATCCTGTCTCTGCTGTGCCGATAAACTGACAATCAAATGGTTCCTTATGTACAAAACCCTGGCAATGAGATGCAGCTTTGCATTCAGTAGCGCATTTTATTGGTGATCGTCCGATGGCTGGTCTTTTTTCCATCGGTGTGTTTTTCAAAATGGCTGTCTTTTGGTATTGTATTGTACATGCTGTGTTAATCAAGGTGATGCAGCAACATACAACTTTACAATACATACTGTAATATGACATACTAAATACATAATAAGGCAATATAATATCATGCATGATAATATTCTGCAATATGGTACACCACAATGTTTTATTATTTAACAGCATAAAACAATGTACACCATAAAATACTGTATGATACATACAAATTGATATACCTTAATTTTTTACACAAATTTGTTATTAGTTTAAATTTGGCGAGGTGCATCGTAAAGAGGTCTTTCCGGCTTACTTAAAGATATATACTTTGTTACAAGGCCTAATACGTTATGTTGCAATAAAATATATATAATATAATAAAACACTATATAACTTAAAATGTTAGATTATAACAAAATACAAATAAATTTCAACATGTTTAAAATGTAATATAATAGCTAAGAGGTTCAAGCAAAAGAGGTGCCTGCCCTATGCTTCTTTTGTCATGGGAAGTTTGCTTTTCATGATTTGCTTGTTCTGGAGCCGTTGACTGTCAATCTTTCAAGTCGTTACTAATGCACTCATCTTTTATAATATGTTTAGTCTCTAAGGTTCAGTTAGTGAATCAGGCTTATTCAAACTTGTTAGTGCAGCTGCATTGCATAATTATTGAATTGTGCATTACAATGGCATTGCAGTTGCATTGAATTATTGTGGACGCGCAAAATGACTCAACTTTACATTTCATGTAATCTTTGCGTTCAGGTTGAACAAACCATAATGTACCTAGAGTACATTTTCTATAATGTTCTTGGTAGCCTCGCCACATATGGGTGTATAAAACTAATCATTTCAAGCCCTCAAAGTGAAACAGCTTTGAAAAGAAAAGGTTGACAGACTCATTACTACTATTTGGTAATTTTGCTAAAGACTATTAAAATATAAAATTTGTACTTAAAAGCGTATTTTGCAGCAAGTTAAATTAATGATTAGCAGCAGACCATTATACCTATGCAAAATAGTAATCAAGATCCTATCCTAACTACTCAAGCTAATGATTCGATGTTATTATCCACATTTACTAATGTATAAAAATATTGTACTGAAAAGGGAGTTTACACAGGCTTATGCAAGATTGATACCTTGCGGCAAGTTGGTTACCCTGATATAGTCAGCTTTAGAATGCAATGTGTAGATATCATAAAGAATGTATAATACACAAGCATTGTAAAGGTAACCGATATGCTCATAGGCATGAAATTATCAGTAGAATCTTAGCAAAAAAGAGCTTTAAGCAAGGTTCACAGCAAAACAGTATTGGAGTTAACTTTTATCTTTAGCGCTGGATCATAAAAGCTTTTAAAAATTCTTTCTGGTCCTTATTGTATTATGGTAATCACAATAGTCAGGCTGCTGGTTTTAATTTCATTTCAATTGCAACTAGTTTTACTTCATTTTTTTTAATATTCCAACTTGTAGTTTTATGTAATTACATGTTTATATTTTATGTTTTATTATTGCATTTTCTTAAAAAAGACAGACACCTTTCAACTTCTGCTATCATTGTACATGTATACTGTAATATTACATGCTATTATATGATAAGGTAATATAGTAGCGTGAAGGATAATATTCTGCGATAAAGTATAATGCAATGTGTTATAATGCCTAAGCATAAAACCAGGTGTAAAATAATATATTCCATTAGATATAAAAATATACATATACTGATCGTGAACACAAACTTGTTCTTAAGTGAGACTGGTGGGGTGCTTCATAAAGGGGTTGTTTCAGCTTCCTTTACACAATAGTATTTGGTAGGATACATAGTATACTATATCGTATCAAATCGCAATATATATAAAATAATAAAATACTACATAATATAAAGTATTAGATTCTGATAAAGTACAATATATTTATAATATGTTATAATAGCAAGGAAGTTTAAACAAAGAAGGTGCCAACCCAGTTTTTCTTTTGCCACATGGTGTTTGCTTTACATGAGTTGCTTGTTCCAGAGCCTTCGAATGCTGACATGCTGACTAATTTTTAGGCCAATGCATATGCGATGACTTGTTCAGTCTCTAAAGTTTAGTTACTGAGTCGGGCTTGTTCAGACTCGTTAGTGCAGTTGCATTTCATTTTCCAATTACTGTGAATACACTGAACGATTCATTTGTATATATGATGGTATCTTGCATTCGGTTTAAATGAGCTTTCATACACTTACGGTACATCTACTATACAGTTCTTGGCTGTCTCATCAAACATGGGTGTATAGAACTATTAACTACATACCCCTAAAGTGAAATAGATTTGAAAATAGAAGGTTGACAGGCTCATTACTATTTTCTGTTAATTTAACTGAGGAACATTGAAATATTTAAGTAGAATCTCAAAATGTATTTTGTAGCATTTTAATGTACATGTAATTATTAGAAGCAAACAATTATACATATGTAAAATAAAACAGAGATTCTACCATAGTTACTTGAGCCAATACTTCGTTGTTACAGTTCAAATTTACAAACAACAAGTTTTTGAAAAGTTTTGTTGAAACGTGATTATACCCGGGCTAATGCAAGATTAGTACACTGAGGAAAGTTGCTTACATCGATCTAAACTAATTGGTTATTTTAATTGTATATATTATGGAGAACTAACAATTCACAAACCTTGTAACTGTAAACTTATGTCATCATGGGCAAAGATCTATCAGTGACATCTTTGCAAAAAAAGTTCTTCAGCTAAGATTCACAGCAAAATAATTTTAGAGGTAATTTTTATCTCAGATGCTTGGTCACAGCAGTTTTTAGTAGGTAATTATGTTTCTTATTGTTTATAGGATTCATAATCATCAAGCTATTCATTTCAATTGTAACATTATTACAATGTCAATTGCAATTTAAAATCAGGTATGTCTTTTGAATTTTGAATGCCGACGCACTTTCAGGCCATTAGACATTTTTTATCTCTTTCTTTCTCTATTTCTCTATCTCCCTCCCTCTCTCTCTCTCTCTCCCTTTCTCTCTCTCCCTTTCTCTCTCTCTCTCTCTCTCTCCTTCTCCCTCTCTCTCTCTCCCTCTCTCTCCCTCCCTCTCTCTCTCTCCCTCTCCCTCTCTCTCTCTCCCTCTCCCTCTCCCTCTCTCTCTCTCTCCCTCTCCCTCTCCCTCTCCCTCTCCCTCTCCCTCTCCCTCTCCCTCTCCCTCTCCCTCTCCCTCCCTCTCCTTCTTCCTCTCCCTCACCCTCTCCTCCATCTCCTTTTACTTCTTCTCCTTCTTTTTCCTCTCCCTCTCCCTCTCCCTCTCCCTCTCCCTCTCCCTCTTCCTCTTCCTCTCCCTCTCCCTCTCCCTCTCCCTCTCCCTCTCCCTCTCCCTCTCCCTCTCCCTCTCCCTCTCCCTCTCCCTCTCCCTCCCTCTCCTTCTTCCTCTCCCTCACCCTCTCCTCCATCTCCTTTTACTTCTTCTCCTTCTTTTTCCTCTCCCTCTCCCTCTCCCTCTCCCTCTCCCTCTCCCTCTCCCTCTCCCTCTCCCTCTCCCTCTCTCTCTCCCTCTTCCTCTCCCTCTCTTTCTCTCTCTCTCTCTCCCTCTTCCTTTCCCTCTCCCTTTCTCTCTTCATCTCTCTCTCTCTCTCTCTCTCTCTCTCTCCGTTTCTCTCTGTCTCTATCATTCTCTGTCGTTTTTTATATTCAGCGAGGCATTTCTGATATACATGATTATGCAAATGCTGATGTTAGAGAGAGTGCTATATAAGCATGCTGTATTTATTTATAAAGTTTTCAGTTTGTTTTCAAATAGCCTGGAAGTGATGCTGTTTTATGCATACTGACAAAGATTATGTGATGCGATGATTCAATTGCTGGTTTATTTTATTACATCCAAAAATTATACATGTACATTATTACTGTGTTTAGTAAAATACAACACCAACTTTTTTATTTAATAGAACATTTTTTCCATAAAGAATGTACAACCAATTAAACAAAACAAACTTAAAAAGGAGTGTTGGATAATCTGCTGCTGACCTTAGTATTGGTGGAACCATAAACGGAGTGAGGTACCAAAACATTCACAATATGCTGACTAACATCTTCTTTCATTAATTATATGTAAAAGAGCTTACTGTATTGGCATCTCAAGCAAACAACATTACCACATTAAGTTTAACATTTAACGTTTAACATTAAGTAACACAACGTTTTTTCTGGCTAACGTAATTGAATGAATGCAACAAAGTCATCGCACTCTTTGCATTTGTTGCAAGTATTGTTGGTGCAAATGCTACACATAGTTGAAAACATTGATAACTATATTAGTTGGTGATGTCATTGCAGAGTTCTTTACAAAGCAGCGTACACTTCAATCTCATAGAAGTTCATCATTTCAGTAATCATGAACTGAATTTGAACAAACTCACCATTAATTGGTGACATGCATTTAATCAAGGTGTAATAATGCTCCAGGCTCCCATTATGGCTGCCACAGAAGTTCGCTGCATTTTCCGAGCTGTATAATACATCTGTGGCATCATCAGCAACCGTGACAGTTGCATTAGCTAAACGCTCGTAATGTACATGGCCTAAAATTAGATAAAAAATCAGAAAGTGAGAGAATTTTAAAACGTAGCTTAGTTGTTGAACTGCTTACAAAGCTAAAGATGGTACATGAGAGCAACTTCTTATAAAACTTTCGTGTCTACTAAAGCGTCTTTTTGGTCAAAATTAACCCAAAGTTTTCTTTTATTTTATATGTTCTTATCTACAGTTTTACTAATGCTCTGTTTCTTCAATAATTTCAGTCGAGCTGATCACAGTACCATTTATCTTTTTGGTTTAACACTATAAAAAGTGTAAAGGGAACTTAGAAACCAGCCGTGTAACTACATAATCAGCTGTAATGATTATTACTCAGGGTAACAAAGCACTGGGCTGCAAAAACTATTCTCTGATTTCCTAGATCAATTAAAGATAAACCTACACAAAACTGCATTAGAATCAATCAGAATGTATTGATAATTTTCCAGCATTTGCAATTGTTTTTAATGTTCGAGCTGATCTGACTGCCAAAATTTTTCAAAATTAAAACAAACGACACTTTCTAAAAGTTTTAGGAGAAAGCAAGGCAGTCTGTATCTCTTGTTATAGATGTCGATTTCTGAGAAGTATCCTAATAAACACCCATCTAATTAAAAAGTAAGATTTCCCAATTGCATGCAGAAAGGACAAATACCCTCAACAAACACTTTCATGAATTTTTTCTTGTGAAAGCGGTCTAGTAATGTGTGTTGAAAGTCTGTGAACATGTTGCTGGCTATCTGATTATAAATTAAAATGATTCTGTAACTTGCCACACTAAATAGTAGGGATATATAAAATTGACTGATAGTTATGTGACGGAAAATAGTCCATCATGAAACATCGAGTCAGACTAAATATGCCAAGCCAGATCAAGCCGGACCAAGCCATACCAAACCAGACCAAGCTGTGTCAAACCATGCCAAACCATTTCAACCCTATATGAGAAGGCGAGCCTCACAGCTATAAAAGAAACTGGTGTCCATGACAAGAAGCAGAGTTGTTCTGCACTGGATTCATTGTGGTTGCATGCGTTACACTGTACACATTATGCAATAAGCAGAATTATATGTATACACATAACACTGAGTATTCCTAGTGTAGAGTCAGTAAAGGCAGCGTACATAACCTTTACGGATATTTGTTTTCAGTAATTAATCAACAGTTAATATGTAATGAAACTTTCAAAATATTATTACCATTTAGCTAAATATGAATGACATGTGACTCCCATATGAAATATCTTAATATCTTAAAAGACACAATTTCCACTAAACAAATGCTTAAACACACTAGTCTTACAGTTCAACAAATACAAAGCCTCATCTTTCCTCAATACTATTTTTGCAGTCTTATTTAATCTTGTGTCAGTTGATATTCTACATTCTATTTGTAGAATAGTAATGCTACAAATAAACTGTATAATATTAGTAGCATTGTTCTATCAAACATGAGCCCAGTGAGGGGACTTTTAAGTTCAAGTTCAGCTTAAAACTCATTGCAATTCAGCCTGCAAGCTTACTTCTATTTAGAATGTTGACACCCCAAACGCAATATTTCTCCAGCAGGTCTACTCTCCACCAGGGATTTGTTTCTACTTTTGTAATTATAACTGAAGATAATTCAGTTCCTGGTGGAATGTATACTCCGTCAACTCCTTTTTCAGCTCTATAGACCGGATCCTTCGTACTGATCATTTCTGCTGGTTTTCCTGCAAAAAATCACTTTTACAACCATTACACAATCAAAGAAGTTTTGCTTACATGTCTAAGTATGGCTAGGCTGATTGTTAAGAAACCTGAGCTAAATCTAAACGGATAAGTATGTTTGTTTACTAGGTTATTGTATCAATGAATTGTCCAGATGTACTTTGCTCAAAGAAACTTATAACAGATTATTTTAAGCCGTATAACAGAGTTTGATGACAATGAGACATCCTACAATTAAAAATTTTCTTCCAACCTTTTAAAAGATTTAAAGAGCTTCTAAATAATCGTCTTGCAAACATAAATTTGGCTATTGAATTATTTAAAAAATATGGACATTTGGTCAGGTATTCATTTTGCTTCATGGAGTGTATTTCTTTTTAGAGTCTGATTACCCCTCAAGATCCATACGGAGAAGCTATTAATATTATAAATAAATGTTTTCATTTTATTGAATTGTCTTTAATCATCTTCATAAAAATGTTTCACAAATGGAGCAACAAAAAGTCAATAGATAATAAGGTTTTGCCATGTTGTGTCACAAATAGAAACAAAAAAGGTACACAAGGAAGAGCTGCAAGTATATTGTTTAGGTATAGGTCTTTTATATTAGTTCTTTCACATTTTTTCTTTGTTGAAAACAATTACATAAATTAGCATTATGATTTTGGTGAGAAGAAAATAGAATTATCAGGCAATAGATATCTGGTACTTAAAAATTGAAACATATCAGCATTAAATAAATAATTTATATAGCCATTCAGTGTTTTAAATCCAACCAATTTAGTAAAATTAATTAACATATCTGGCAATAAGAAAAGAATTTTTTTTCAAACAAAAGTGGATGGTAAAAATTTAGGTATACATAAGTTCAATAAATCAAATGACAATGACTTAATTGGGAGTAATACTATGTATCTCAAAATTATAATAGAAGCACAAAATGGTTGCTCAATTTTTATTCAAGTTTAAAAGATGCACTTTGTATCAAAAAACCTTGATTGATAAACAAAACTGTGATGTTTTGCTTAACAAAATAATTGTTAGCCACCTTTTTTTGTAAATAATAACATTTTAACCAATTTCGTAATTTTTTTACATTTGTCAATTGGGTAATGGTATTTTAATGGCAATCTCAAAGTAGTTATTTTCTGATTAACTAGAAGTGTGTTACCGTTTTGCTACATATTATAATTGAGAGACCACAAATATCATATCATCTTATTTCAAGTGACTCATATTATTAAACTAACAGCTTTGATCAATACTAGTAAACTTGTCAGTCCTGTGAGAGATTGTAACTGTGTAATCACTACATGCATAAAAGATTTGGTAAGCTGCCACAAATGAAATATGCAAATAATTGTGAAAAGATGACGTTTCACCGTATTCTCTATGGTTGTCAGTACTAAAGTTTATCTGCAGCCATTGTTGAAGTGATCAAAAAAATGTACTAAGTTTTTACTATTGGTTATAACTGTTACAGTAGCCTTTACAGTTACTATTATATATAAGAGTGATGGAGAGAACACATAAACATAAAAGTTCTAAAAACAAACAAAGATTGCCCTAAGCAGAAAATACACTTATTTATAAATCACACATAAATTGTGACGAAGTCTTCTGTAAAATGAATGGCTTTTTTAATAGTGAATTTGGCCTAATGTTTGAGTATATATGCACACACATGTATGTATGAGTTATATAGATAAAATGACAATGAATAAATTGGAACTAAAACCATCTAAAAATATAATGGAAGTAGGCCTACTAAACAATGGTTCAATTTTTTGTCTAATATGAATGACCGAGGAAAGAAAAGCTAAAAGATTTCATAGAACTATTTTGTGTTTTGCTCTTATTTGCACTTTATATAAAACTGTTAGTAATCTACTATACTAACTTTCATGTAGTTTTTTCTAATATTAATTTTGCAAAAAGAAGGCTAATATGGCAGATGAAACTGATATAAGTAAACGGGGGGTAGTATGATATCTAAAAAACCTAATCATATGCTCTTACCCCTTGCTACAGTGGCGTCAGTATAAATCACATATGCTTCGGTTGAGTCAATGCCTCCTGCTTCTGCCAGAAATCCTCTCTCTGATGTGCTGATAAAGTGACAATCAAAGGGCTTCTCATGTACAAAACCCTGGCAATGAGATTCAGCTTGGCATTCAGTAGCGCATTCAATTGGTGATCGTCCAATGGCTGGCCGTTTTTCCATCGGCGTGTTTTTCAAGATGGTTGTTTTTTGGTATCTTACTTCACATGCTGCACTAATCAGGGGGATGCACCAACACATGAACACTAAATACCCTACAATAAAGATTGTAATATGAGCTACTATTATATAATAAGGCAATATAATATCATGAATTTGGTGCGAGATTGGTACACTGAAGCAAGTTGGGTAGAGTGATATAGTCTGTTTTGGTATGCTAAGTGTAGATATCATGATTAATGAATAATTCACAAGCATGGTAGTTGTAAACTCATCTGATCACAAGATGAAATTTATCAGTGACACTTTTGCAAAATAAGTTCTTCGTGCACGTTTCACAGCAAAACAATTTTAGAGCTAATTTTTACCTTTAGCGCTGGGTCATGTATACTTTGATAAATACTTTTGGTTTTTGTTGTTTATGGTATTTACAATAATCGAGCTGATCATTTCGATTGCGATTTAATTGTAATTTCTTTCAAGTCAACTTTGTCTGCCTAAACAAAATTTAATTTATCATTTCATAACGTTTTATACAAATATGTTATAGAAACATATAATTGTCTACTTTTTTCTGTGTTTTATCATTTATTATTGAGCACTAGTTGAAATCAGAAAGTATGATAGAATGCATGGTATTTCGTAACAGCAAAATAAAATAGAGAGCTAAAGAGCTATAAGTTAGAAATATAGAAATCACCTGTTAGAACAGCTTTTGTAGGTTGAAGCGGCATTCCCTATGTATAAACGTAAAGTGATATAGTATTTAAAATAATCAGTTTCTCTAGTTATTCAACTAAACGAACTCGATTGCAATCTCAAACTGTTTGAATAGAAAGCAATTATTCCTACACTAAAGGTTGTTTGCGTTGCTAGGATTTTATTGATGAATAGCATTCAAAATGATAGACAGTCATACCTTGGCGTACAAGCCTAATGCGTTCTGGGACTGAGATCGTATGTCTATTCGCTTGAATCTCGAAACAAGATTTCCTCCATGCTTCATAAACATGCGGTTTTTTATACAACATCCAGTATGTTTTACACAGTTTGTGATAGTGCAGTTTTCGTATAAGAGCAAATAAAATGTGATGCAGTGTTCTAATTGCTGGTTTATTTTATCGCATCTAAAAGTATACACTGTCGCGTTTAATAAAATACAATACCATCTTTTTTATGTAATAGCACATTTTTACCACAAAGGGCTTAAAACAATTTAAATAAAACATGCTTAAAACGGGTGTTAGATGAAATTCTACTGACCTTATATTTGGTGGAACCACAAATGGCTCAGCTCCCTAAACATCAAAAAATTTCTGGTTCATTTCTCATTTCATTGTTTATACATCAAGATAGTTTGCTGTCTTGACATCTAAAGCAAACGCTCACAAAACTTTTAACATTAAGTAACACAATAATTTTCAGACTTAACAATTTGGATAAACTCAACAAGTTTTTTGCGCGGTTTGCATTTGTTGCAAATATTTAAAAATGTTGATAACTGTTTTAGTTATGTCATTGCAGAGTTTTTCAAAAGCACCGTAATACTCAATCTCATATAAATTCATCATATCTGTAGTCATGAACTGAATCTGAATTAGTTACCGTAAACCGGGGTTACTTTAGCCAGCCAGGGTTACTTTGGCCATTTGCAAAAAAGTATAACAGATTTTTCTGAGGAATTTATTATAATTTTTAAGCATATTTTAATTATATGTATGTGTTAAGTGTATATTTGTGTACATTATTCATAAAATAAAACTTGGTTACTCATTCACTGCATTCCTGAAATCAGCCATATTGGAACTTCCTGTTTGAGCACATGGGTTTCATGCTCTGGAAACTTTTATCTACTTTCAGACTTTAGAGAGATTCAGACCATTTCTTTTAGTACATAAGGATACTTTGGTATGTTTTCAGAGATATTATTGCAAACAATAGCTTTAAACATATATATTTTTGTTAAAAAAAAGAATTGGTATTTATTATATCCAGTTTGTGTGTCAAATGGGGTTACTTTGGCCACGGCCAAAGTAACCCCATTGGTACTTGCCCAACATATCATTGCCATTACATGATATATTTAACTAACATAAGACTAGTGTATGTTTGATCAAACAAGTAATATTTGGGCAATATATATTACAGAAACAAACATGCCAAGAAGATATCAGAGAAACCCATCGTCCAAAAAATACGGGAACTCAGAGGAGAACATTGTAGCGACGTTAAAAGATTTGGCAGCTGGAAAATCCCAACGCGATGTTGCCAAGAAATATAATATTTGTAGAGGAACGCCACAAAACAAAGCAGCAGGGAAACATAAGTTGAAGCCAGAGCGCCAAGTTGTATTGACACCAGTAGAAGAGACGACAATTGTGGACCATGTTGAGAAGATTGCTCAATGGGGATTTCCATTGGATAAAACAGGTTGGCTTTGCAGGCCCTCTCCATATTATTACTTATCAAACTTATTTGCATTACACACGTTGTAGACCTAGCAGAAATTATATTCTAATCCCTCACTATTCTATACCTTTAAATATTATATTGCATTCTGTTACAGACCTCCGGATGCTAGTAAAAACTTATCTGGATAAGTGTGGCAGGATTGTTAATAGGTTCACCAATAACTATTCCGGGGATGACTGGTGTCTCAGTTTTATGTCCCGACACAAAAATCGATTGTCTCACAGATTATGCCAGAACATCTCACCAAAGCGTGCAGGGGTTAATCCTGATAGTGTGAAGGAATATTTCAAAAATCTTGAAGAAACGCTCAAGGATATTCCTCTAGGAAATATTGTTAATTACGACGAAACGAATCTAACAGACGACCCGGGAAGGAAAAAATGCATTTTTCAAAGAGGTACAAAATATCCAGAAAGGACTATCCATAGCAGCAAAAGCTCAACAAGCATTATATTTGCCGGTTCGGCGTCAGGCGAGCTGTTACCTACATATGTAGTGTATCGAGCGGAGAATCTGTGGGACTCATGGACAGAGGGTGGCCCAGCGGGAACTCACTACAATCGTAGCAAATCTGGGTGGTTCGACGCGCATAGCTTTGAAGATTGGTTCCGAAGCATTGCCCTGCCATACTTGAAGAAGAAAGATGGGGTCAAAGTTTTGATTGGAGACAATCTTAGCTCACACTTCAATAAAGAGGTGCTTGATCTATGCTCTAAACATGATATCATATTTGTGTGCCTTCCCCCCAACTCCACGCACATTTGTCAGCCACTAGATGTGGCGTTTTTCAGGCCCTTGAAGATAAACTGGAGAAAGATTCTGTTAACATGGAAGTTAAATAGTGGTAAGAGGAATGCTATTGTGACCAAGGATAAATTTCCATCGCTCCTCAAGTTATTGCAAGACTATATGACGGAGAATTGCGAATCAAATATTAAAGCGGGTTTCAAAAAAACAGGAATAGTTCCATTCAACCCCAATCAGATGTTAGCTCTTCTACCTAGTGTAGAAAAAGATGATGAGCAAGTACAGTCCAGCGTTGGAGACGTTTTTATTGGCCATCTAAATCGATTGAGGTATGGTGACAATGGGCCACAACAGAAAGGTCGACGCAAAAAGTTGGTTGTGGAGCCCGGAAAAAATATTGGTGGAGCAGACACGTCCTCAGGAACTGAACCACAACCTGGCTGCAGCAATGCAGAGCCTTCAAATAAATTAACGTTGCAAAAGCGCAAGAAACGACAGAGAGAACCCTCTTCCAGTAAGAGCGACTCGAAGCCCCAGCCGGCCACGGACTTAACAGATTCTGACGAGTGCGATGATGTAAATGTTTCGGATGAAGAGGTCGACCTGAGCGACCCGAAGGAAGGAGATTTTCTTCTTATCACCAATAAGTTAAAAAAGTCAACTAAGAATTATGTGGGAAAAGTTGAAGAAGTAAAAGATGATTGTTATAGCATAATGTACTTGCGAAAATGTCCATCGTCTGCTAGATTTACTTTCCCACCCACAGCTGATGTGGACACCATCACAAACGAGCAGATTTTGCTGAAGCTTGATATGCCAGTTATCAAAAGAGGTGTTTTTGAATTCAACATGACATTTAGTGGAATGTTTATTCAGTGATGGTAGGCCTACTTGGGCATCAAAGTACCTTGACATTTGATATAGACTAGCTTGAATTTTTTTACTATATGTGCATAATGTCTCGTTGTAATCTTTTTCCATATTTGTGAACTATATTGTTTTTTTAAAACTTTGTAGATGGCCAATGTAACCCCTCGGTACCACTTACTTTAGCCACTAATGAAAATTAATAATTCGGCCAAAGTAACCCCGCAAGCCGGGTTACTTTGGCCACCTGTTCCCAAATAAAAAATAAGGACATCTAGTAACTTCTTGAAACTTGTAATGAGTGTACTACGTTCATACATTGCTAGGCTTCATTTAGCAACCTAAAAGCGCAACGTGCAGCTTCATACTTTTGATGGAATACCAAAAATAGGTCCGAAATGGATCAAAGTAACCCCGGTTTACGGTAGCGATATCATTGTGGAGCTCTTTACAAAGCAGCATACACTTCAATCTCATATAAGTTCATAAAAATTGTAGTCAAGAACTGAACTTGAATGAGCTGACCATTAATTAGTGATAAGCATTTAATCCCAGTTTAATATTACTCTGGTTCCCAATTATATCTGACGCCAAAAAGGGCTGCTTTATCTGTGCTGTAGAATTGCTCTTGTGCATCATCAGCAACTATGACAGTTGCATTAGCTGAAAACCAGTGTTTTTGAAGTCTGAAATTACATCAGAAAGTAGAAGATGAGAATAATTTCAAACGTAGTTTGGTTGTTGAAATGCTTATAAAGTCTGTGGTGGTAAATGATTGCAGCTTTATATAAACCTGTCATGTCTACTAAACCTCCATTTTGGCAGAATTAGCTTATAGTTTCTTATATTTTACCGGTGCTTATCTACATTGTTACTAATGCTCTGTTTATTCCACATTCTCAGTAGGGATGATTGCAGTATCATTTATTTTTTTGGTTCAACACTATAAATATGGGAAGCGAATTTTAAAAACAGCAGTGTAACTACATACTCAGCTGTAAAAATTATTACTCAAAGTAAGAAAACAGTGGCCTGTACAAACTATGCTCTAATTTCCTAGATCAATTAAACGAAAACCTACACAAAATTTTGTAAGTATAAAATAAAGAATGAAAAGTGCTTGCTAGAAGGCTTGCAAGGAAGTATGGGAGTCTGTATATCTTATTATATATATATATATATATATATATACCGGAGAAGTAGCCCATTAAACACCCATCGGAATAGAAACGCAAGAGTGCCCAATCGAATGCAGAAAAGAGAATTACTCTCAATAAACATTTCCATAGATTGTTGTTGTACAGCTGTGTAGTAAATTGTGTTGAAAGTCTATGAAAATGTTTCTCGCCTTCTGTTGATACATGAATTAAAATTGATACTTACATTAAAAATAACATCTGTACAATGCCACACTGAATTCTATGTTTATATTTCATTGGACTGATAGTTGTTTGTTATTAGTAACTAATCAACAGTTAATATGTAATTAAATTTCCAAGATACTGTTTCCCGGTCAGCTAAATATCAACAATGCGTGGCTCCCAGGGAGAATGTTTTAAACCAAACTTTCTTCAATACCATTTTTGCAGTCTTATTGAATACCGTGTCAGTTACTATTGTACATTCTATTTGAAGAACAGTATAACTATAAATAGAACTGTACAATATTCATAGTATCGTTTGATCAGACTTTAGACCTGTTGGGCTTTTCAAGTTCAGCTAAAAACACATTGTAGTTCAACCTACAAGCTTACTTATATTTAGAATGTTGACAACCCAAATGCAATATTTCTCCAGCAGGTTTACTAGCAACCAGGGACTTATTTTTATGTTTGTCTCGAAAGTGAAGGTATTTTAAGACCTTATGGTAGAAGGTCAGTTCCGTCTACTGCTTTCTCAGCTCCTTAGCTCAGACTGAGTGTACTGGTCATTTCTACTGGTT